>NC_052309.1:82022852-82225352 GCF_016432855.1 Salvelinus namaycush
CACAGCAACACGGTCGTATGCCCTCACGGTCCATGCGGGTGTGCGATGAGTGAAGGATTGTGAGTGTTGACTAGACTGGAGGCCTCTGGGATATGGTATCACCTAGCGTGGGCGACTGTTGCTATTGTTCTGTTGTTTAGAGCTAGCTCGGGGGTGGGGCTAATATGGACATGTCTGTTGTTATGGTGTGGATGACTCTTTTAAATCATGTGTTTGGTTGTTATGGAGACGGTTGCCAGGTGTGAATATGCCATGGTTGTTGTAACTCTGGTATTTATGATCTTGGGATAGCACCTGATCTGGGCCGATATGTTTAATGATGGTCATGAAGTTATTATTCTGATGCCTAACATTAAATGGGAGATTTACTAGTGGTTTTATTTTACCATCATTCTTCAACAGCCTTAGATTTTCACTCAATAAAATTCCTAATTATACTCAACTAATCTTAACTTATTAATGATCTTTATATGGCCTCATGCTAAAGCTGTCCTCTTACTCTATGTATTCCTGCAAACAATGAACGTTCCTACAATGTTTGGAAACATTCCAATTTGTTGTACAGCTAACATTAGAACGGTGGATCTAAAACCACGTCTGTCTCACTATCTGTTTGTCTGTCTCTCTGTCTGTCTGTCTCTGTCTGTCTGTCTGTCTTCCAGTACAGGATTGGCCAGCTGTATATGATCAGCAAGCACAGCCATGAGCAGAGTGAGCGTGGAGAAGGAGTGGAGGTGGTGCAGAACGAACCCTACGAGGACCCCACACATGGACAGGGACAGTTCACAGAAAAACGGGTCTACCTCAACAAGTAAGTGTGTACTTACCAACTGTGTTGGGAAAAGTACTCAATTGTCATACTTGAGTGAAAATAAAGTTACCGGTTTCCCGAGTGGCGTAGCGGTCTAAAGCACTGCACTGTGGTGCTTGAGGCGCCACTACAGATCCAGGCTGTGTCACAGCTGGCCAAGACCGGGAGACCCATGAGGCAGCGCACTATTAGCCCAGCATCGTCCGGGTTAGGGGAGGGTTTGGCCTGCCAGGATATCCTTGTCCCATCGCGCTCTAGCGACTCCTGTGGCGGGCTGGGCAAATGCATGCTTACACGGTTGCCAGTTGTACCTCCTACACATTGGTGAGGCTGGCTTCCGGGTTAAGCGAGCGGTGTGTCAAGAAGCAGTGCGGCTTGGTAGGGTTGTGTTTTGGAGGACGCATGGCTCTCAACTTTCACCTCTTCCGAGTTGGTAGTTGCAGTGATGGGACAAGACTGTAACTACCAATAGGATATCACGAAATTGTGGAGAAAAAGGGGTAAAAAGTACACACAAAAAATATATGTAAAGTTACTTTAATAGAAACCGACTTAAACAACTTAAGTAAAAGTGAAAGTTTCCCAGTAAAATACTAGTTGAGTAAAAGTCTTAAAGTATCTGGATTTATGTGTACAGTGGTGGGGAAAGTACTCAATTGTCATACTTCAGTAAAAGTAAAAAATAAAATGAAATGCTATACATCAAATTCCTCATATTAAGCAAACCAGACGTCACAAAGCCATGGTCCTGCAGATTGAATACTTGCCCACAGAAGATACAGTCAACACAAAAGTCACATACTGTATACTCCGAAGGATCCTTTCAAGTGATTTAAGCATAAGGTGTTGTGTAGTTTATTCCCATTAGTAAGCTACAGCAGGACTAATCTCTTGGCACTAGCGGAGAGCGTCTGACATATCCTTGGGGAGTGCCAGACATATCCTTGGGGAGTGCCAGACATATCCTTGGGGAGTGCCAGACATATCCTTGGGGAGTGCCAGACATATCCTTGGGGAGTGCCAGACATATCCTTGGGGAGTGCCATATTCACTGTCTTCATTGGGTGAGTCAGTGCCACTGGAAAGTTTAGGACAATACTTTTCTCCTCCAGGCTAGATGGAGGTCATATTGTACAATATGTGTCTCCCCTTCTCGTAGGCCTAGATTAGAGGGTTGCATTCAAGACAAGGTCATTTTCATTGATCTCAGTTTGTCAGTGTCAGCAGAGTATCCTAGGCCTACCTTGTCATGTTTGTAGTATCATATTAAAGATTCTGATAAGGAGTATCGTAGAATTGGCTGAAATGTGTTTATAAAAGGCTTCCCACCCCCACCCCAATGCTCCTTAAAAATGTTCCTCTCGTCGGGGCTGAACTGCTACACCAAACATGAAACTCACACGCCTATGATGTTGTGTATTTCATTATGTTTACTGTCTGAGTTGGACAGTTTTGTCAGCAGTGTTGCTGTAAGAGGTTGTAACTTGTGTAGCTGCGCTGGCTACAGATGTAGGATCTTAGTAGAAATGCAGTAAATGTAAAACTGGTAGTGTATTGGAGGTTTTAAAAGGCTTCTGAAGTGTGTAGTTTACACATTGAAATTTCAGACTTTTCCTTTACAAAATATGTATCTACCCCTACAAAAATGTAAATGTAATCATATTCCACATAACACTTCACATGTCCTGTTGCTGCAGAATTATTCTCATGCTGTAGCAAACATGCTCAAGTTAAGATCTTACATCTGTTCTTGGCAGTAGGCCTAAAAAGGGCTTGTTTGACAAGGACATTTTGTGGTGTTTCTTGGTCACATTTATCATGTGTTAAATGATGCAATGTGATTGCAAAAATGTTCAGTTATTTTTGCTGTATTTTTACTGGAAAATGTTGGCCCAGTCACTTTTACTCAGGCCCAACCATTTTATAATCTAAATCAAATCAAACTTTATTGGTCACATACACATGGTTAGCAGATGTTATTGCGAGTGTAGCGAAATGCTCGTGCTTCTAGTTCCGACAGTGCAGTAATATCTAAGTAATCTAACAATTCCACAACAACTACCTAATACACACACATCTAAAGGGATGGAATAAGAATATGTACATATAAATATATGGATGATCGATGACAGAGCGGCATAGGCAAGATGCAATAGATGGTATAAAATACAGTATATACATATAAGATGAGTAATGTAAGATATGTAAACATTATTAAAGTGACTTGTGATCCATTTATTAAAGTGGCCCATGATTTTGCGAGTCTGTATGTAGGCAGCAGCCTCTCTGTGTTAGTGATGGCTGTTTAACAGTCTGATGGCCTTGAGATAGAAGCAGTTTTTCAGTCTCTCGGTCCCACCTTTGATGCACCTGTACTGACCTCGCCTTCTGGATGCTAGCGGGGTGAAAAGGCAGTGGCTCGGGTGGTTGTTGCCCTCTTTTTGGCCTTCCTGTGACATCGGGTGCTGTAGGTGTCCTGGAGGGCAGGTAGTTTGCCCCCGGTGATGCGTTGTGCAGACCACCACCCTCTGGAGAGCCTTACGGTTGTGGGCAGGGCAGTTGCCGTACTAGGCGGTGATACAGCCCAACAGGATGCTCTCAATTGTGCATCTGTAAAAGTTTGTGAGGGTTTTAGATAACAAGCCACATTTCTTTAGCCTCCTGAGGTTGAAGAGGCGCTGTTGCGCATTCTTCACCACACTGACTGTGTGGGTGGACCATTTCAGTTTGTCCGTGATGTGTATGCCGAGGAACTTAAATAGTATTGTGATATCCTCCTGTCATTATGGGTCACTTAATAGAATAGAATGGAACATAATAGAATGGAAAATAATAGAACATTATGAAATGGAATAGTATAGTATAGAATGGAATAGAATAGAAGGGAATAGATCAGAATAGAATGGAATAAAACAGAACGGAATGGAATAGATTGGAATAGAATGGAATTTAATAGAATGGAGAATTCTTTTTTTAACAGAATAATAGTCATTTAGCAGACACTCTAATCCACAGCGACTTACAGTAAGTAGTGAGTACATACATTTTCATACTTTTGATTCATACTGGTCCCCTGTGGGAATCAAACCCACAACCCTGGCGTTGCAAGCACCATGTTCTACCAACTGAGCCACAAGGGACCAGATTGGAATGGAATAGAATAGAATAAAAACAGAATGGAATAGAACAGAACAGAAGTTAATAGAATATTATAGAATAGAACACCAGCACTGAGGTCAGTGGTATGCTGTACACAGTATGGACATGGAGGTTCCATAAAACACTCATAAGAGGACATAAAGATTTTAAGACATTATAGGTCTCACAGGTTCTAGCCATAGGAGAGCAATCTATTTTATTGCATGTGTCATTTCAATCCCATTTTCTCTGTTAGTCCATCTCCACACTCTGTTGAACATGATTACTGTGTGAAATTGAATATTTGATTCTCCATTATGTAGATTTAGATCACAATTGAATTTGCTGTTAAACGCACTGGTGAGTCTGAAATACACGTTCTGCTTCACTAATGCCTTTTCTGTGAGTTGGCCCTGGATTTGACCCAATCAGTCACACACTTTCACACACAGAGACACATGATAACATACACACTGCATGCACAAGCAAGCCCGCTTGCTCTTTCATACTCAAACATGCATACTGTATACCTCCGTCACTCGTTCTCTGTCTTTGTCTCTCCCTCACTCTTTCTCCCTATTTCTTTCTTTTTAAAATGTTTTGTTCTTTCTCTCTTTATCTCAAACACACATACCTCTCTGTCTGTCTGTCTGTCTGTCTGTCTGTCTGTCTGTCTGTCTGTCTGTCTGTCTGTCTGTCTGTCTGTCTGTCTGTCTGTCTGTCTGTCTGTCTGTCTGTCTGTCTGTCTGTCTGTCTGTCTGTCTGTCTGTGTAATACTGACAGATCAGAGTCAATCAACTGGGTCACTGACTCATCATCAGAGATGTGACCAGGAACACAGTTTAGCAGAGTGGGTTCATTCCAGTTTGGGACATGGTCAAGATGCGGTCGCCAATGGAAACAGCCTCCCAGATCCAAATTTAGCCAAATCCTCCACCAGCCAGGCAACCGTCACAACCCAAGGGGTTCTTCATGCACTAAGTGGACAGCGTTGTCGGACAGTCACAGAAAGTCACGGCCCTGGTCTTGCAGTGTGCTGCTCTGGGAAATCCATCAGGTCTAACTGTGTTCCGGACTGTTTCATTCTGATCACAGCAGACCTGCCTGCCTGGCGGAAGGAACTGCTCTCTATTGATTCCATGGGTCTGGTCCCTATGGAGCGTTATCTATCTCCCATTCACTGACTTCATTAGGTGTCTGGTCCCTATGGAGCGTTATCTATCTCCCATTCACTGACTTCATTAGGTGTCTGGTCCCTATGGAGTGTTATCTATCTCCCATTCACTAAATTCATTAGGTGTCTGGTCCCTATGGAGCGTTATCTATCTCCCATTCACTGACTTCATTAGGTGTCTGGTCCCTATGGAGCGTTATCTATCTCCCATTCACTGACTTCATTAGGTGTCTGGTCCCTATGGAGTGTTATCTATCTCCCATTCACTGACTTCATTAGGTGTCTGGGACGCGAGGAGGCACTCTGATTGGTTTCCAGGGGGTCAGATAGGTACAAACCGGGTCAGAGATGGGCGACATCTTAAATGGCACCCTAATCCCTTTATAATGCAATATTCCCTATGGCAAAATGTCCACTACTTTTGACCATAGGGAATATAGTGACATTTGGGCCGCAGGTCATGGTAATGGGTGGTACCAGTAATGTATGGTATCTATGGGTGGTACCAGTAATGTATGGTATCTATGGGTGGTACCAGTAATGTATGGTATCTATGGGTGGTACCAGTAATGTATGGTATCTATGGGTGGTACCAGTAATGTATGGTATATGTGGGTGATACCAATAATTTATGGTATCTATGGGTGATACCAGTAATGTATGGTATCTATGGGTGGTACCATTAATGTATGGTATCTATGGGTGGCACCAGTAATGTATGGTATCTATGGGTGGCACCAGTAATGTATGGTATCTATGGGTGGTACCAGTAATGTATGGTATCTATGGGTGGCACCAGTAATGTATGGTATCTATGGGTGGCACCATTAATGTATGGTATCTATGGGTGGCACCAGTAATGTATGGTATCTATGGGTGGTACCAGTAATGTATGGTATCTATGGGTGGCACCAGTAATGTATGGTATCTATGGGTGGCACCAGTAATGTATGGTATCTATGGGTGGTGCCAGTAATGTATGGTATCTATGGGTGGCACCAGTAATGTATGGTATCTATGGGTGGTGCCAGTAATGTATGGTATCTATGGGTGGCACCAGTAATGTATGGTATCTATGGGTGGCACCAGTAATGTATGGTATCTATGGGTGGTACCAGTAATGTATGGTATCTATGGGTGACACCATTAATGTATGGTATCTATGGGTGGTACCAGTAATGTATGGTATCTATGGGTGGCACCAGTAATGTATGGTATCTATGGGTGGTACCAGTAATGTATGGTATCTATGGGTGACACCATTAATGTATGGTATCTATGGGTGGTACCAGTAATGTATGGTATCTATGGGTGACACCATTAATGTATGGTATCTATGGGTGGTACAGGGTCCCAGTTCACAGGTTACAGATGCCCACTTCTGAAACTCAAGTTTTTAAACGTAATTTCAAAACCTTAGTTCTAATTTAGCACACATTGTTACCATTCACTTCCCTGTAGAGATTTGAGTGTAGGGTTTAGATTTTAGAATGCCAGGTGAGGCAGAAAGAGAAAGAACTTGAAAAGACAGAGAGGAGTGTAGGTTTTCAGACAGAAGTACGACTGGTAAGCTGCCTGTGTGAGCTCTGATGGGAGAGGAGATCAGCGTAGTGTAAGTGGTGGATCATTTGAACAGTCACGTTGGGATGCTGTACCTGCCTTCCCACCCACAGACCACCTGCTACCACAGCCAGACAAGTACGTGCGTGTGAGAGTGTGTGTGTGCAGAAAGGGAGGGTGAGGACATAAAAGTGGTCCTCTATACTTTGCTATTTAAAGGTCTGTCAGTGAGAGTGCAATGAACACAGCATGTCAGTCCTCTGTGGAACTGACACGAGATTAACGACTGGAGGATCTGTAGACTGGGACCAACAGGAACACAATATTCATCCCACAGGAGGCTGCTGAGGGGAGGACGGCCCATAATAACGGTCGTAACGGAGCGCATGGAATGGCACCAAGCACATGGAAACAATGTGTTTTATGTATTTGATACCGTTCCACCAGCCCGTCCTCCCCAATTAAGGTGCCCCCAACCTCATGTGATTCAGCCATCTAATCAACAAGGCTGAGGGAGGGTTGTGCTCCAACATTACTCAGTAAATTTAGCATTTTGAGTGAGAATCCTCCCCCAGTGGCATTTGGCTGTTTAAAATGGCAGCCGCCCACCTTCTGTTGACAGAGCTATTTGCAACTTTATGGCTGGCCTGGTGCTGCAGTCTGCACTTCTCCAATGTATGATATTGACTGCAGTAAACCCACCCGTGACACCCACAATATTTATGGGTCTGTGTCCCTCATACACAGCCGTTTGGGCTGTACCTGTTGGCTTTTGCTGTTGCAGGCTTTCTGCTTCGATTCATCCACACAAATGTAGTGTCCGGATGGAATTGGGATAAAATATACTTTATGCCTCTAATAAAGTTTATGCCTCCACCCAGGGCTCAAAATATCATTCTCAATGTAATTTGTTCTCATAGGATTCTTCTCCTCTCTCCTCGTATTTAACAGTTTTAACTTACCATTTTGCATCCACCTCAGCATCACGGCAGCAGACATCTTTCCTGCTCATCCTTCCAGCTCTGGTTCTCTGGTTAGGTTTAGATAGGACATTCTTGAATGGGTTCTCCCTGATTGGCTACAAGGTCAGACCATCAGACCATGATGGTCACAGAGGTTCCTTTAGTTCTGAATGAGAGAACCCCTGGCTGTGTTCTCTGTGCTCCGTCCTCTCCCTTTTGTTGCAGGTTGCCCAGTAAAATCACCATAATCTACAGAATTTTGAGCCGCAATGGCCACCCAGCAGTCTCCATTTTCAGCTCCTCACAGCTGGCGCCAGATACTGCATAGGGTCTAACAGTGAGGAAGGGATAGCAAGGGGTGGAAGGGTTCAGGTCTATGATTCAGATGGATGTCATGTCTTCTCTCGTTTCCGTTTGATGCTGTTCTCTATCTCTCGCTGTGCTCCACCTGACCTCTACTTCTCCCCTCTTCTTGTCTCTTCTCATCCCTCGTTCCCTTGCTTCTCTCTATTCTTCACTCCACTTCTCCCTTATTTCATTCAGCTCACTTGTCTTCTCTCTTTCAGTAAGCTCCCTAGCTGGGCCAGGGCGGTGGTCCCTAAAATCTTCTATGTGACAGAGAAGGCCTGGAACTACTACCCCTACACCATCACAGGTAACCACTCCTAGGTCCATCATCACACTGTAACACCTCTACACTACTACCTACACCATCACAGGTAACCACTCCTAGGACCATTACACTGTAACACCTCTACACTACTACCTACACCATCACAGGTAACCACTCCTAGGACCATTACACTGTAACACCTCTACACTACTACCTACACCATCACAGGTAACCACTCCTAGGACCATTACACTGTAACACCTCTACACTACTACCTACACCATCACAGGTAACCACTCCTAGGACCATTACACTGTAACACCTCTACACTACTACCTACACCATCACAGGTAACCACTCCTAGGACCATTACACTGTAACACCTCTACACTACTACCTACACCATCACAGGTAACCACTCCTAGGACCATTACACTGTAACACCTCTACACTACTACCTACACCATCACAGGTAACCACTCCTAGGACCATTACACTGTAACACCTCTACACTACTACCTACACCATCACAGGTAACCACTCCTAGGACCATTACACTGTAACACCTCTACACTACTACCTACACCATCACAGGTAACCTACTATGACCATTACCCTGTAACACCTCTGATTACTATCAGTCTTTCTCTCTCTCTGTTCTGGTCCCTCTTATCCCTGAGGGGAAGAGCAGTACAGGACAGTACAGTGTGTCTGATAACGGAAAGGAGGAAAGGGGATACCTGGTCAGTTGTACAACTGAATGCATTCAACCCAGATGTGTCTTCCACATTTAATCCCTCTGAATCAGAGAGGTGCGGGGGCTGCCTTAATCCACATCCTCGTCTTCAGCCCCGTGAGCAATTGTTGTTGGTTGTTAACTGCCTCGCTCAAGGGATGAACGGCACATTTTTCCACCTTGCCGGCTCTTGGATTCAAACCATGGACTGTACTGTACTCTGATAGACATTGTGATAATGGTGTATAGCTAGGTGATGGACTGTACTGTACTCTGCACAGGGACTGTTTGTCCTGGTTGGCTATTTTGGACTGGTCTGACTAAGAGCTCTATCTGTTCTCAACCTTCTCTATCTGTTCAGACCCAACGTATTCCCCAGCTTCATCCCCCTACCACACACACACACACGAACACACACACTATTCCCTTCCTCAGAGAGAAGAATCCCAATAGCTTGTTGGGAGGGATGGAGTGAGTGATGGAGGAGGACATGATGAGAGGGTCATATTATTAGAGAGCTATAAAAGAAAACAAGCTCCTGCTGCTCCTTGTTGTCCTTCTCAGGTGTCCTCTTAACACATGATGTTCTCTCCCCCTCTCTTCTCTTGTTTATCTCCTCTTTCTTTTTTTCTTTTTCTCCCTCTCTCCTCTTGTTTAACTCCCTCCCCTTTTTCTCTCTCTCCTCTTGTTTAACTCCCTCCCCCTTTCTCTCTCTTTCTCTCGCCCCCTCTCTCCTCTTGTTTAACTCCCTCTCATCTTTCACTCTCCCTCCCTCTCTCTCTCTCTCTTTCTCTCCTCTCGTTAAACTCCCTCCCCTCTTTGTCTCTCTCCATCTCTCTCTGGTCCTGGATTCTTCTCCTGCTGTGACGCAGAGTACACTGTGAGTATCCCACTGATGTTCCGCACGCACGCACGCGTGCACACACGCACACACGCACACACGCACACACACACACACACACACACACACACACACACACACACACACACACACACACACACACACACACACACACACACACACTCCTCATTACCCCTCCAGAGAGTGGCGCAGCGGTCTAAGGCACTGCATTGCGGTGCTAGAAGTGTCACTACAGACCTTGGTTTGTTCCCAGGCTGGAGGGGGGGGGGGGGGGGGGGTATAGGCAGTCATTGTAAATAAGAATTTGTTCTGAACTGACTTGTCTAGTTAAATAAAAAACTAGTAGAAGTCATGCAGAGCAGTCTGTCAGAAGTCAGGGGTTAGGTGAGTGTGTGCTCTGATGACAGACAGAAGAGTATGAAACCTTTTATTCCTGTGGAATTCCATCTCTGTTTTGAATCAGTGAATGGTTCCCCCAGAGAAGTACAGAGCAGCAATACAATGTCATGGCAATGCTGTGTGAGTCCTTAAATTCCAAATCTAATAGCTAAATGATCCTTGGTATGACCATCTTAAAACTATTCCATATGTTCACTTAATAGCTTAGACTCTTATGTAAAGCAACACGCTCAATTTGATTAGGCTTTGAATGTCATTAAAGGGACTTCAATATGCAATATTATTTAATTAGCCTATAATATTTCAATGAGTTTTACAGACAGCTTCATCTATTGTTCTGGTTCTATATTTAGCCATTGAGGATTTATTTTCTACTACCTCAGGTTGCGTCCTAAATGGCACCCTTTCCCCTATATACTGCACTAGTTTTAACCAAAGTCCTATGGGCTCTACATAGGGAATAGGATGGTATTTGGGACACAACCTCATTCATGTATGGGCTTTTACTGAAATTATTAAAGGAGAGCTGCTCGGTTACACAATGCACTGAACCTGGTGTGTGTGTGTGTGTGTGTGTGTGTGTGTGTGTGTGTGTGTGTGTGTGTGTGTGTGTGTGCGTGTGCGTGAGCGTGCACTTTAATGAGGCTAAATGAATGGAAAAGATGGAACACGTGCTGGTTAACAGGAGTTGACTACAGTGAACATGTTCAACATGGGGTTCTTGGATGTGTGATATTGTGTCAGTAGATTGGGTGTAGTATACCAAACAGCTCTGTTGAAGTAGAGGGATTGAAGACGTCTCCTGTTGTGTAGTTTTGTAGGACAGGGGATGTTATTTAAAGACACTAAAGGGATGGATGTGCTGGTTCAGATGAAGATGAGGACACACCCTCTCTCTAGAAAAGCACACACACACACACACACACACACACACACACACACACACACACACACACACACACACACACACACACACACACACATACACACACACACACACACACACACACACACACACACACACACACACACACACACACACACACACACACACACACACACACACACACACACACAACCTCCTGCAGCAAGCCTATAGCCTCGGCCCCACCCCATGCTGCTGCACTGTGGACCTATTCATTCCTTCCCATTCTCTCTATTCTAAAGGGACATATGAACACATACACATACAGAAACACACTCACTCATACCATTATGGAACTGGAGATCTATTGAGCATCATTGTAATTGCAGTGTTAAAGAGTTCATCTAATCAAAGCCTATGGTGAGGGCAGTGTGATTGATGATTGACTAGCCAAGGGGGGACGGGGAGGAAGGTATGAGTGATAGTTGACTAGCCATGGGGGGACGGGGAGGAAGGTATGAGTGATAGTTGACTAGCCATGGGGGCATGTGGAGGAAGGTATGAGTGATAGTTGACTAGCCATGGGGGGACGGGGAGGAAGGTATGAGTGATCGTTGACTAGCCATGGGGTGATGTGGAGGAAGGTATGAGTGATAGTTGACTAGCCATGAGGTGATGTGGAGGAAGGTATGAGTGATAGTTGACTAGCCATGGGGGGACGGGGAGGAAGGTATGAGTGATCGTTGACTAGCCATGGGGGGACGGGGAGGAAGGTATGAGTGATAGTTGACTAGCCATGGGGGGACGGGGAGGAAGGTATGAGTGATAGTTGACTAGCCATGGGGGGACGGGGAGGAAGGTATGAGTGATAGTTGACTAGCCATGGGGGGACGGGGAGGAAGGTATGAGTGATAGTTGACTAGCCATGAGGTGATGTGGAGGAAGGTATGAGTGATAGTTGACTAGCCATGAGGTGATGTGGAGGAAGGTATGAGTGATAGTTGACTAGCCATGGCGGGACGGGGAGGAAGGTATGAGTGATCGTTGACTAGCCATGGGGTGATGTGGAGTGATAGAGTGATAGTTGACTAGCCATGGGGGGATGTGGAGGAAGGTATGAGTGATAGTTGACTAGCCATGGGGGGGCGGGGAGGAAGGTATGAGTGATAGTTGACTAGCCATGGGGGGATAGGGGGGAAAGGTATGAGTGATAATTGACTAGCCATGGGGGGACGGGGAGGAAGGTATGAGTGATAGTTGACTAGCCATGGGGGGACGGGGAGGAAGGTATGAGTGATAGTTGACTAGCCATGGGGGGGTAGGGGGGGAAGGTATGAGTGATAGTTGACTAGCCATGGGGGGACGGGGAGGAAGGTATGAGTGATAGTTGACTAGCCATGGGGGGATGTGGAGGAAGGTATGAGTGATAGTTGACTAGCCATGGGGGGACAGGGAGGAAGGTATGAGTGATAGTTGACTAGCCATGGGGGGACGGGGAGAAAGGTATTGGTGATAGTTGACTAACCATGGGGGGATGTGGAGGAAGGTATGAGTGATAGTTGACTAGCCATGGGGGGATGTGGAGGAAGGTATGAGTGATAGTTGACTAGCCATGGGGGGATGGGGAGGAAGGTATGAGTGATAGTTGAATAGACAAGGGGGGATGGGGAGGAAGGTATGAGTGATAGTTGACTAGCCATGGGGGGGATGTGGAGGAAGGTATGAGTGACAGTTGACTAGCCATGGGGGGGATGTGGAGGAAGGTATGAGTGATAGTTGACTAGCCATGGGGGGACGGGGAGGAAGGTATGAGTGATAGTTGACTAGCCATGGGGGGATAGGGGGGGAAGGTATGAGTGATAGTTGACTAGCCATGGGGGGACGGGGAGGAAGGTATGAGTGATAGTTGACTAGCCATGGGGGGACGGGGAGGAAGGTATGAGTGATAGTTGACTAGCCATGAGGTGATGTGGAGGAAGGTATGAGTGATAGTTGACTAGCCATGAGGTGATGTGGAGGAAGGTATGAGTGATAGTTGACTAGCCATGGGGGGACGGGGAGGAAGGTATGAGTGATCGTTGACTAGCCATGGGGTGATGTGGAGGAAGGTATGAGTGATAGTTGACTAGCCATGGGGGGATGTGGAGGAAGGTATGAGTGATAGTTGACTAGCCATGGGGGGGCGGGGAGGAAGGTATGAGTGATAGTTGACTAGCCATGGGGGGATAGGGGGGAAAGGTATGAGTGATAGTTGACTAGCCATGGGGGGACGGGGAGGAAGGTATGAGTGATAGTTGACTAGCCATGGGGGGACGGGGAGGAAGGTATGAGTGATAGTTGACTAGCCATGGGGGGATAGGGGGGGAAGGTATGAGTGATAGTTGACTAGCCATGGGGGGACGGGGAGGAAGGTATGAGTGATAGTTGACTAGCCATGGGGGGATGTGGAGGAAGGTATGAGTGATAGTTGACTAGCCATGGGGGGACAGGGAGGAAG
This sequence comes from Salvelinus namaycush, assembly GCF_016432855.1. Classification (NCBI taxonomy): domain Eukaryota; kingdom Metazoa; phylum Chordata; class Actinopteri; order Salmoniformes; family Salmonidae; genus Salvelinus; species Salvelinus namaycush. Next base: position 82,036,470 of record NC_052309.1, read on the forward strand.
GTATGAGTGATAGTTGACTAGCCATGGGGGGACGGGGAGAAAGGTATTGGTGATAGTTGACTAACCATGGGGGGATGTGGAGGAAGGTATGAGTGATAGTTGACTAGCCATGGGGGGATGTGGAGGAAGGTATGAGTGATAGTTGACTAGCCATGGGGGGACGGGGAGGAAGGTATGAGTGATAGTTGAATAGACAAGGGGGGATGGGGAGGAAGGTATGAGTGATAGTTGACTAGCCATGGGGGGGATGTGGAGGAAGGTATGAGTGACAGTTGACTAGCCATGGGGGGATGTGGAGGAAGGTATGAGTGATAGTTGACTAGCCATGGGGGACGGGGAGGAAGGTATGAGTGATAGTTGACTAGCCATGGGGGGATAGGGGGGGAAGGTATGAGTGATAGTTGACTAGCCATGGGGGGACGGGGAGGAAGGTATGAGTGATAGTTGACTAGCCATGGGGGGACGGGGAGGAAGGTATGAGTGATAGTTGACTAGCCATGGGGGGATAGGGGGGGAAGGTATGAGTGATAGTTGACTAGCCATGGGGGGACGGGGAGGAAGGTATGAGTGATAGTTGACTAGCCATGGGGGGATGTGGAGGAAGGTATGAGTGATAGTTGACTAGCCATGGGGGTCAGGGAGGAAGGTATGAGTGATAGTTGACTAGCCATGGGGGGACGGGGAGAAAGGTATTGGTGATAGTTGACTAACCATGGGGGGATGTGGAGGAAGGTATGAGTGATAGTTGACTAGCCATGGGGGGATGTGGAGGAAGGTATGAGTGATAGTTGACTAGCCATGGGGGGACGGGGAGGAAAGTATGAGTGATAGTTGAATAGACAAGGGGGGACGGGGAGGAAGGTATGAGTGATAGTTGACTAGCCATGGGGGGATGTGGAGGAAGGTATGAGTGACAGTTGACTAGCCATGGGGGGATGTGGAGGAAGGTATGAGTGATAGTTGACTAGCCATGGGGGGATAGGGGGGGAAGGTATGAGTGATAGTTGACTAGCCATGGGGGGATGGGGAGGAAGGTGTGAGTGATAGTTGACTAGCCATGGGGGGATGTGGAGGAAGGTATGAGTGATAGTTGACTAGCCATGGGGGAACAGGGAGGAAGGTATGAGTGATAGTTGACTAGTCATGGGGGGACGGGGAGAAAGGTATTGGTGATAGTTGACTAACCATGGGGGGATGTGGAGGAAGGTATGAGTGATAGTTGACTAGCCATGGGGGGATGTGGAGGAAGGTATGAGTGATAGTTGACTAGCCATGGGGGGACGGGGAGGAAGGTATGAGTGATAGTTGAATAGACAAGGGGGGATGGGGAGGAAGGTATGAGTGATAGTTGACTAGCCATGGGGGGATGTGGAGGAAGGTATGAGTGACAGTTGACTAGCCATGGGGGGATGTGGAGGAAGGTATGAGTGATAGTTGACTAGCCATGGGGGGACGGGGAGGAAGGTATGAGTGATAGTTGACTAGCCATGGGGGGATGTGGAGGAAGGTATGAGTGATAGTTGACTAGCCATGGGGGGATGTGGAGGAAGGTATGAGTGATAGTTGACTAGCCATGGGGGCATGTGGAGGAAGGTACGAGTGATAGTTGACTAGCCATGGGGGGACGGGGAGGAAGGTATGAGTGATAGTTGACTAGCCATGAGGTGATGGGGAGGAAGGTATGAGTGGTAGTTGACTAGCCATGAGGTGATGGGGAGGAAGGTATGAGTGATAGTTGACTAGCCATGGGGGGATGTGGAGGAAGGTATGAGTGATAGTTGACTAGCCATGGGGGGACGAGGAGGAAGGTATGAGTGATAGTTGACTAGCCATGGGGGGATGTGGAGGAAGGTATGAGTGATAGTTGACTAGCCATGGGGGGATGTGGAGGAAGGTATGAGTGATAGTTGACTAGCCATGGGGGCATGTGGAGGAAGGTACGAGTGATAGTTGACTAGCCATGGGGGGACGGGGAGGAAGGTATGAGTGATAGTTGACTAGCCATGAGGTGATGGGGAGGAAGGTATGAGTGATAGTTGACTAGCCATGAGGTGATGGGGAGGAAGGTATGAGTGATAGTTGACTAGCCATGAGGTGATGGGGAGGAAGGTATGAGTGATAGTTGACTAGCCATGGGGGGATAGGGCGGAGGTTCAGGGTGTGAACGAGGAGCCAGTAAATCCACAGGGCGATATAATATAATCATTATTACTGAAGACAGGGGCAATAAAACACACGCAATCACACTCAGCGTGACACACACACACGTACATGTGCATACACACACACATACATGTGCACACACACACACACACACACACACACACACACACTGCCCATAAAACACCTCTCCCTGCAGGCTGACCACAAAGACCCAGGAAGATATTCCCTCTGTCTTTCTTGAGCTTGTATGGATAGTGGTAGACAGATTCTATCTTCCATGGAGATCACTTTCCCCAGTGCTCCACACCCTGTTGTAGATGATTAGGATTTAACCACTCTACATTTAGGTTATGTCCCAAATGGGACCCTATTGCCTATGTAGTGTTTTGACCAGGGCCCACAATAGGGCCTACATAGTGCGTCCTGGTCAACAATAGTGCACTACATAGGCAATAGTGTACTATTTGGGACTCAGCATACCAATTCAAAATATTGTCTTAATGTGTCTCTATTCTGTGTGTAATCTCCTGCTGTTCTCTCCTCTTCTCTAGTGTTCCTTTCTGCCAAAGTTCTCCATTCACATAGAGACCAAGTATGAGGACAACAAAGGCAGCAATGACAATGTCAGTATGGTTGTCTGTGAGTGGTCATGGTGTGTGTCTGTGAGTGGTGTGTGTCTGTGCATGGTCATGGTGTGTGTCTGTGAGTGGTCATGGTGTGTGTCTGTGAGGGGTCATGGTGTGTGTCTGTGAGTGGTCATGGTGTGTGTCTGTGAGTGGTCATGGTGTGTGTCTGTGAGTGGTCATGGTGTGTGTTTGTGAGTGGTGTGTGCCTGTGCATGGTCATGGTGTGTGTCTGTGAGTGGTCATGGTGTGTGACTGTGAGTGGTCATGGTGTGTGTCTGTGAGTGGTGTGTGTCTGTGCATGGTCATGGTGTGTGTCTGTGAGTGGTCATGGTGTGTGTCTGTGAGTGGTTATGGTGTGTGTCTGCATGGTCATGGTGTGTGTCTGTGAGTGGTCATGGTGTGTGTCTGTGAGTGGTCATGGTGTGTGTCTGTGAGTGGTCATGGTGTGTGTCTGTGAGTGGTCATGGTGTGTGACTGGGAGTGGTGTGTGTCTGTGCATGGTCATGGTGTGTGTCTGTGAGTGGTCATGGTGTGTGTCTGTGAGTGGTCATGGTATGTGTCTGTGAGTGGTCATGGTGTGTGTCTGTGAGGGGTCATGGTGTGTGTCTGTGAGTGGTCATGGTGTGTGACTGTGCGTGGTGTGTGTCTGTGAGTGGTCATGGTGTGTGTCTGTGAGTGGTCATGGTGTGTGTCTGTGAGTGGTCATGGTGTGTGTCTGTGAGTGGTCATGGTGTGTGCCTGTGAGTGGTCATGGTGTGTGTCTGTGCTTGGTCATGGTGTGTGTATGTGCGTGATCATGATGTGTGCCTGTGCATGATCATGGTGTGTGTCTGTGCGTGGTCATGGTGTGTGTCTGTGCGTGATCATGGTGTGTGTCTGTGCATGGTCATGGTGTGTGTCTGTGCGTGATCATGGTGTGTGTCTGTGCGTGATCATGGTGTGTGTCTGTGCATGGTCATGGTGTGTGTCTGTGAGTGATCATGGTGTGTGTCTGTGAGTGGTGTGTGTCTGCATGGTCATGGTGTGTGTCTGTGAGTGGTCATGGTGTGTGTCTGTGAGTGGTCATGGTGTGTGACTGTGAGTGGTGTGTGTCTGTGCATGGTCATGGTGTGTGTCTGTGAGTAGTAATGGTGTGTGACTGAGTGGTGTGTGTCTGTGCATGTTCATGGTGTGTGTATGTGAGTGGTCATGGTGTGTGTTTGTGAGTGGTCATGGTGTGTGTCTGTGAGAGGTCATGTTGTGTGTCTGTGAGAGGTCATGTTGTGTGTCTGTGAGTGGTCATGATGTGTGTCTGTGCATGATCATGGTGTGTGTCTGTGAGTGGTCATGGTGTGTGTCTGTGAGGGGTCATGGTGTGTGTCTGTGAGGGGTCATGGTGTGTGTCTGTGAGTGGTCATGGTGTGTGTCTGTCAGTGGTCATTGTGTGTGACGGAGTGGTCATGGTGTGTGTCTGTGAGTGGTCATGGTGTGTGTCTGTGAGTGGTCATGGTGTGTGCCTGTGAGTGGTCATGGTGTGTGTCTGTGCTTGGTCATGGTGTGTGTATGTGCGTGATCATGGTGTGTGCCTGTGCATGATCATGGTGTGTGTCTGTGCGTGGTCATGGTGTGTGTCTGTGCGTGATCATGGTGTGTGTCTGTGCATGGTCATAGTGTGTGTCTGTGCGTGATCATGGTGTGTGTCTGTGCATGGTCATGGTGTGTGTCTGTGAGTGATCATGGTGTGTGTCTGTGAGTGGTGTGTGTCTGCATGGTCATGGTGTGTGTCTGTGAGTGGTCATGGTGTGTGTCTGTGAGTGGTCATGGTGTGTGTCTGTGAGTTGTCATGGTGTGTGTCTGTGAGTGGTCATGGTGTGTGTCTGTGAGTTGTCATGGTGTGTGTCTGTGAGTGGTCATGGTGTGTGACTGTGAGTGGTGTGTGTCTGTGCATGGTCATGGTGTGTGTCTGTGAGTGGTCATGGTGTGTGACTGAGTGGTGTGTGTCTGTGCATGGTCATGGTGTGTGTATGTGAGTGGCCATGGTGTGTGTTTGTGAGTGGTCATGGTGTGTGTCTGTGAGAGATCATGTTGTGTGTCTGTGAGTGGTCATGGTGTGTGTCTGTGAGGGGTCATGGTGTGTGTCTGTGAGGGGTCATGGTGTGTGTCTGTGAGTGGTCATGGTGTGTGACTGTGCATGGTGTGTGTCTGTGAGTGGTCATGGTGTGTGTCTGTGAGGGGTCATGGTGTGTGTCTGTGAGGGGTCATGGTGTGTGACTGTGCGTGGTGTGTGTCTGTGAGTGGTCATGGTGTGTGTCTGTGAGGGGTCATGGTGTGTGTCTGTGAGGGGTCATGGTGTGTGTCTGTGAGGGGTCATGGTGTGTGTCTGTGAGGGGTCATGGTGTGTGTCTGTGAGGGGTCATGGTGTGTGTCTGTGAGGGGTCATGGTGTGTGTCTGTGAGTGGTTATGGTGTGTGCACTTGAATACCACATACAACATTCAGTCTCATCTTTTTCTGTCTCACTTCTAAACGAGTGGGTGGAGTTAGAACAGGGGGATGCTGGGATGAATAAGAACACTGGTCTAATATATTCACGATGGCCTGCTAATTGCCCCAGCCAACTCATCAGAATGCACGTTTATTTCTTGTTTAGCCTCTCCCTCACTAAGATCAGTGAGATTACCAATCAGTCTGTGGGCTTCAGGGCCCATATTCATAAAACATCTTTAGTAGGAGTGCTGATCTAGGATCAGGTCCCCCTTGTCCATGTGATCTAATTCATAAAAGTCCAAATTGATCCTAGATCAGCACTCCAAGTCTGAGAGGCTTTATGAATATGGGCCCAGGCCTCCGAGTCAAGTGGAAGTGGTTCTTTCTTCAGCCTTTCAATGTGGAGCATATCAAATCAAGTTGGATATGGATTTATGCATTGGGGCGACAGGTAGCCTAGTGGTTACAGCATTGGGCCAGTAACCGAAAGGTTGCTAGATCGAATCCCTGAGCTGACAAGGTAAAAATCTGTCAATCTGCCCCTGAACAAAACAGTTAACCCACTGTTCCTAGGCTGTCATTGTAAATAAGAATTTGTTCTTAACTGACTTTCCTAGTTAAATAAATGTTTAAAAAAAGATGGATAACTGTGGGGTAAAGGCTGTGTGTGGTGGTTGATCATCTCTACCATTCCCATCTCTCTACATACATCCTCCCTTTCAATTCTCTTTTTCCTTTCATCCTTTTTATATTGAATAGGAAAGTTTATATTCTATACCTATGTGTTAGGAGAGTTTATATCGTATACCTCTGTGTTAGGAGAGTTTATATCGTATACCTCTGTGTTAGGAGAGTTTATATCGTATACCTCTGTGTTAGGAGAGTTTATATCGTATACCTCTGTGTTAGGAGAGTTTATATCGTATACCTCTGTGTTAGGAGAGTTTATATCGTATACCTCTGTGTTAGGAGAGTTTATATCGTATACCTCTGTGTTAGGAGAGTTTATATCGTATACCTCTGTGTTAGGAGAGTTTATATCGTATACCTCTGTGTTAGGAGAGTTTATATTGTATACCTTTGTGATAGGAGAGTTTATATCGTATACCTCTGTGTTAGGAGAGTTTATATCGTATACCTCTGTGTTAGGAGAGTTTATATCGTCTACCTCTGTGTTAGGAGAGTTTATATTGTATACCTCTGTGTTAGGAGAGTTTATATCGTATACCTCTGTGTTAGGAGAGTTTATATCGTATACCTTTGTGATAGGAGAGTTTATATCGTATACCTCTGTGTTAGGAGAGTTTATATCGTATACCTCTGTGTTAGGAGAGTTTATATCGTATACCTCTGTGATAGGAGAGTTTATATCGTATACCTCTGTGTTAGGAGAGTTTATATCGTATACCTCTGTGTTAGGAGAGTTTATATCGTATACCTCTGTGTTAGGAGAGTTTATATCGTATACCTCTGTGATAGGAGAGTTTATATTGTATACCTTTGTGTTAGGAGAGTTTCAATAATGTATTATCTTGGTTGGGCTTGCTATCGGATGCCTATTGCCTCATGTTACACAATGGGTTTACTCATAACTAATCACCCTTCTTCTGGTTTGAAGGACATGTCAAGGACATCCATAGTACACCAAGGTCTTACTCTGTTACATATCTGCATCTCAAATGACAATCTATTCCCTATGTAGTGCACTACTTTTGACCAGAGCCCTGCACTGCATAGGCAATAGTGTGCCATTTGAGATGCAGACAACAGTTGTTTTCAGCCTCGTTCACCTGCTGCATCTTCTTTTTGTGAGAGTTGGTGTGTCAGGGAGAAAGGGATGATTGCCTACAGCTCCTTGGCTACAGATTTGAATTCCCTACAGTATGAAGGACTGATATTCAGACAACCAGAGAAAGGAGAGAAGGGGGAGCAAGATAGAAAGGAAATAAGATATAGGGAGATATTGTGTGTGTCTGTCTGCATGTCTGATCCAGTCCTTTAAACAGGGACTGTTGCTTCTTGTTCTTCTCACCACTGAACCTCATTTCCTGGTGGGGGACACATTCACATTACCATTCCACAACATTTACATGATGTCATATAATAAAAATGATCCTGTCTGTCCTGGGTCGTGTTCATTAGGACATAACGGAAACCATTATAAAACGTTTCTTATTGGACATTTCCAGGTAATCCCTGTTTCAGCTGATTTTCTTGTGTTTGGTGCAAAATGAACACGACCCTGACTTCATTCCTGAGACTAAAGTATGTATTTGCTGAATTTTAAATTCATCCCATCAATGCCTCAATTTCCCAAGGCTTACTTCCTCTACTCTCAAAGACATCATCACTCAGTTCAGTTTTTCATCCTCCCAGTCTACTTATCATGCAAAGGTTGGTAGATGAATACACATTGATGTCAGTAATGGATGGATTTTTGTCTGGATTATTCAACTATTTCAAGGAGGTTATTACTGCACCAGCTCTGTCTCTGTCTCTCCTGTTTCTTTCTCCCTGCTAAATGAGCTAAATGTATCCTCCGGGCGAAAGCACCTGTCACCTGACGAGGTCTAATGGCTTTAATAGGGAAAGGAGTAAATCATTCATAACCGTTAAAAGCCTCGCTTTCCCCCTTCAAACAATGTGATTCTCTATATGATTGGCAGCTCTGGCCGATCAGTATCATGCAATGCTCGCTCACTCAACTTACCCAAACATCAGAGCTCCACCTAGTGGCTGCTGTGGGAATGACCGTTCATTAAGCTTCACTCCTAAGATCACTGATATCTACATAGATAAGGTGTTGCTGAAATACAACGTCCTCATCATGGGTGTCCCTACATCTTAGACTTGGAGAACAGTTGATTATGTTCTCTCTCTCTCTAAAATGACATGCCCATCTTTTTCTCCCTCAGATCTTTGACAGCGAGCCCAAAGGGGAGGAGGAGATAGAGGTGTGCTTAGTGGATATCGCCTACGACGAGATCCCAGAGCGCTACTACAAGGAGTCTGAGGTGAGGAGGTCAAAGGTTAGAAGTCAAGGGTTAGGAATCCCAAGTCACTGTTTCAGCAGCAGTGGACTTCGACAGTCACAATTCTCCATCGTTTTCCAGTACAAGTGTGTACTTGTACACTCACCGGCATGGATTTAAAACCATATGATTGGTCTAAGCATTGGCTGGCGTGAGTTTCCACCATTGTTAAACCCATGTTAGAAAGTGTGGAAGTGTACTTTTTTGGAAGGAGTGGGGGGGTGAACTCTGGGTGCTAGAAACCTGGTCATTTCACAAAGTCATAAAAAGTGTAAGAGGGTGATAACATAATATCTAAGTGAATACGGTCTTAGAAAAACTGCACTATCTAGAACCTAAAAGGGTTCTTTGGCTGACCCCATAGGAGAACCCTTTGAAGAACCCTTTTTTGGTTCCAGGTTGAACACTTCTACCTGGAACCAAAAAGGGTTCTACCTAGAACCAAAAAGGGTTATTTTATGGGGACAGCCGAAGAACCCGTTTGGAACCCTTTTTTCTAAGACTGTATACAAATCCCCTATACAAATCTCATATCTCATTTGCTCATTTCTCCTCTCAGCCCTGAGGGTCAGCTAGCTGCTAGTTTCATCAGAGAGAGAGACCTCTAGCTGGTCATATCTCCCCTCTCAGCCCTGAGGGTCAGCTAGCTGCTAGTTTCATCAGAGAGAGAGAGACCTCTAGCTGGTCATATCTCCCCTCTCAGCCCTGAGGGTCAGCTAGCTGCTAGTTTCATCAGAGAGAGAGACCTCTAGCTGGTCGTATCTCCCCTCTCAGCCCTGAGGGTCAGCTAGCTGCTAGTTTCATCAGAGAGAGAGAGACCTCTAGCTGGTCATATCTCCCCTCTCAGCCCTGAGGGTCAGCTAGCTGCTAGTTTCATCAGAGAGAGAGGCCTCTAGCTGGTAATATCTCCCCTCTCAGCCCTGAGGGTCAGCTAGCTGCTAGTTTCATCAGAGAGAGAGACCTCTAGCTGGTCATATCTCCCCTCTCAGCCCTGAGGGTCAGCTAGCTGCTAGTTTCATCAGAGAGAGAGGCCTCTAGCTGGTCATATCTCCCCTCTCAGCCCTGAGGGTCAGCTAGCTGCTAGTTTCATCAGAGAGAGAGACCTCTAGCTGGTCATATCTCCCCTCTCAGCCCTGAGGGTCAGCTAGCTGCTAGTTTCATCAGAGAGAGAGACCTCTAGCTGGTCATATCTCCCCTCTCAGCCCTGAGGGTCAGCTAGCTGCTGGTTTCATCAGAGAGAGATACCTCTAGCTGGTCATGGCTGCCATTAACCATGTTCACCGCTGTATCCCTGCTCTCCTTCACGTTCCATTCTTCGCTCTTCACAAGCCTCAGGGAGGGTTGATGTAGGGGTGGATGGAGGGAAGGGGGTGGAGGGATGGAGGAATACATGGTGTTATCTTCCTCAAACAGCCTCTTACAGCTTCTCACTCCTCTGATCACCAACTGGCTATCTGCCTCTCCATACATGTGTGTGTGTGTATGTAGTTGACGTCTTGGGTTGACGTCAGGGTTGACGTCACTTCCTCTTGAATTTGCAGACGTGTTGCTGTGCGTTTTGTTGCTGTGCGTTTTGTTGCCAACCTTACTTTGCTAGCTGACAACTTTACGTTTTTTTCTTTTAACTTTTTTATTACCGTTTATATTTTTAGTTTTTCCATCTCAACTTTTTTCCCTCATTCAAATTTTTCACTCCGGATGCTTTATCTGGACATGGTTCGTCAGTACTTTCAACAGCCGAAGCTAAGTAGTAACATTAACATGATGTCTTTTAATTGCAGTCGCTGTACTCATAATATACAGGAGAACGATCGCCTTACGGCGAGGATAGCTGTGCTACAAGCCCTTCAAGCTGCATACTGGATCCTATTCCAACTAAACTACTGAAAGAGCTGCTTCCTGTGCTTGGCCCTCCTATGTTGAACATAATAAACGGCTCTCTATCCACCGGATGTGTACCAAACTCACTAAAAGTGGCAGTAATAAAGCCTCTCTTGAAAAAGCCAAACCTTGACCCGGAAAATATAAAAAACTATCGGCCTATATCGAATCTTCCATTCCTCTCAAAAATTTTAGAAAAAGCTGTTGCACAGCAACTCACTGCCTTCCTGAAGACAAACAATGTATACGAAATGCTTCAGTCTGGTTTTAGACCCCATCATAGCACTGAGACTGCACTTGTGAAGGTGGTAAATTACCTTTTAATGGCGTCAGACCGAGGCTCTGCATCTGTCCTCGTGCTACTAGACGGATTTACAGAAACCTGGGAATTTTGGGAAAGTTGCTGGAATTTTGCAACCCAAATTCACATTATACCAGAACAATGATATCCAGTTGAAGTCGGAAGTTTACATACACCTTAGCCAAATACATTTAAACTCAGTTTTTCACAATTGCTGACATTTAATCCTAATAAAAATTCCCTGTCTTAGGTAAGTTAGGATCATCAATTTATTTTAAGAATGTGAAATGTAAGAATAATAGTGGAGTGATTTATTTCAGATTTGATTTATTTCATCACATTCACAGTGGGTCTTTAGTTTACATACACTCAATTAGTATTTGGTAGCATTGCCTTTAAATTGTTTAACTTGGGTCAAATGTTTCAGGTAGCCTTCCACAAGCTTCCCACAATAAGTTGGGTGAATTATGGCCCATTCCTCCAGACAGAGCTGGTGTAACTGAGTCAGGTTTGTAGGCCTCCTTGCCCGCACACGCTTTTTCAGTTCTGCTCACAAATTTTCTATTGGATTGAGGTCAGGGCTTTGTGATGGCCACTCCAATACCTTGACTTTGTTGTCCTTGAGCCATTTTGCCACAACTTTGGAAGTATACTTGGGGTCATTGTCCATTTGGAAGACCCATTTGCGACCAAGCTTTAACTTCCTGACTGATGTCTTGAGATGTTGCTTCAATATATCCACATCATTTTCCTTTCTCATGATGACATCTATTTTGTGAAGTGCATCAGTCCCTCCTGCAGCAAAGCACCCTCACAACATGATGCTGCCACTGCCATGCTTCACGGTTTGGATGGTGTTCTTCGGCTTGCAAGCCTCCCCCTTTTTCCTCCAAACATAACGATGGTCATTATGGCCAAACAGTTCTATTTTTGTTTCATCAGACCAGAGGACATTTCTCCAAAAAGTACAATCTTTGTACCCATGTGCAGTTGCAAACCGTAGTTTGGCTTTTTTATGGTGGTTTTAGAGCAGTGGCTTCTTCCTTGCTGAGCGGCCTTTCAGGTTATGTCGATATAGGACTTGTTGTACTGTGTATATAGATACTTTTGTACCTGTTTCCTCCAGCATCTTCACAAGGTCCTTTGCTGTTGTTCTGGGATTGATTTGCACTTTTGGCACCAAAGTACGTTCATCTCTAGGAGACAGAACGCGTCTCCTTCCTGAGCGGTATGACGGCTGCGTGGTCCCATTGTGTTTATACTTGCGTACTATTGTTTGTACAGATGAACGTGGTACCTTCAGGCATTTGGAAATTGCTCCCAAGGATGAACCAGACTTGTGGAGGTCTACAACTTTTTTCTGAGGTCTTTGCTGATTTCTTTTGATTTTCCCATGATGTCAAGCAAAGAGGCACTGAGTTTGAAGGTAGGCCTTTAAATACATTCACAGGTACACCCCCAATTGACTCAAATTATGTCAATTAGCCTATCAGAAGCTTCTAAAGCCATGACATCATTTTCTGGAATTTTCCAAGCTGTTTAAAGGCACAGTCAACTTAGTGTTCATAAACTTCTGACCCACTGGAATTGTGATACAGTGAATTATAAGTGAAATAATCTGTCTGTAAACAATTGTTGGAAAAATGAATTGTGTCATGCACAAAGTAGATGTCCTAACCGACTTGCTAAAACTATAGATTGTTAACAAGAAATTTGTGGAGTGGTTGAAAAACGAGTTTTAATGACTCCAACCTAAGTGTATGTAAACTTCCGACTTCAACTGTATAACTTGGTAATGTGCTCAAAGCACAGAAGTTTTTCCTGCCCATATAAAAAAAATACTCTCGGTTCTAGGTTGTGGCTAGACGGTATGCAGTTACTGACGAAAGTGACGCATAAATCAAAATCTACATTTGTTGGTGGTTTGGGGTAGAATTGTAGCATTTCAACTAACCCTAAACCTAACCATTGTCCTAACCTTAACCTAATGCTCCTAACCTGCTAGGTTAATTATCCTACCCTGCTGTGTAAATTCTCCTAACCTGCTAGGTTATTATCCTATCCTGCTCCATAAATTCTCCTAACCTGCTAGGTTAATTGTCCTATCCTGCTCCGTAAGTTCTCCTAACATATCTGGATTAATTATTGTATCCTGCTGCGTAAGTTCTCCTAACCTGCTAGGTTAATTATCATATCCTGCTGCGTAAGTTGTCCTAACCTGCTAGGTTAATTATCGTATCCTGCTGCGTAAGTTCTCCTAACCTGCTAGGTTAATTATCGTATCCTGCTGCGTAAGTTCTCCTAACCTGCTAGGTTAATTGTCCTATCCTGCTGCGTAAGTTCTCCTAACCTGCTAGGTTAATTATCGTATCCTGCTGCGTAAGTTCTCCTAACCTGCTAGGTTAATTATCGTATCCTGCTGCGTAAGTTCTCCTAACCTGCTAGGTTAATTATCGTATCCTGCTGCGTAAGTTCTCCTAACCTGCTAGGTTAATTGTCCTATCCTGCTGCGTAAGTTCTCCTAACCTGCTAGGTTAATTATCGTATCCTGCTGCGTAAGTTCTCCTAACCTGCTAGGTTAATTATCGTATCCTGCTGCGTAAGTTCTCCTAACCTGCTAGGTTAATTATCGTATCCTGCTGCGTAAGTTCTCCTAACCTGCTAGGTTATTATCCTATCCTGTCCGTAAGTTCTCCTAACCTGCTAGGTTATTATCCTATCCTGTCCGTAAGTTCTCCTAACCTGCTAGGTTATTATCCTACCCTGCTCCATAAGTTATCCTAACCTGCTAGGTTAATTATCCTACCCTGCTCCATAAGTTATCCTAACCTGCTAGGTTAATTATCGTATCCTGCTGTATATGTTCTCCTAACCTGCTAGGTTACTATCCTGCTCCGTAAGTTCTCCTAACCTGCTAGGTTAATTAACATATCCTGCTGCGTAAATTCTCCTAAACTGCTACATTAAGTCAATTCTGTTCGTAACTGTATACCATCTAGTCCTTACTTGTCACGCCCTGACCTTAGTTATCTATGTTTTCTGTATTATTTTGGTTAGGTCAGGGTGTGACGAGGGTGGGTATGCTTGTTTTGTATTGTCTAGGGTTTTTTGTATGTCTCGGGGTTTTGGTAAATCTAGGTATATGTAAGTCTATGGTGACCTGAATTGGTTCCCAATCAGAGGCAGCTGTTTATCATTGTATCTGATTGGGGATCATATTTAGGTTGCCATTTTCCCTTTTGGTTTTGTGGGTTCTTGTCTATGTGTAGTTGCCTGTTCAGCACTCATTTGTACAGCGTCTCGGTTTGTTAGTTTTGTTCAGTGTTCTTTCTTATAATAAAGAATTTGACTCAACCTAACCAAACTTTATAACGCGTCTCATCTGCAATCACGTAAAGTGCCTCCAGGTTTCTCCTCCTGTGCACAGCGTGTGTGTGTGTGTGTGTGTGTGTGTGTGTGTGTGTGTGTGTGTGTGTGTGTGTGTGTGTGTGTGTGTGTGTGTGTGTGTGTGTGTGTGTGTGTGTGTGTGTGTGTGTGTGTGTGTGTGTGTGTGTGTGTGTGTGCGATGCATCCCTTCTCACCATCCCAACACTGAGACACCTGACCTTGCTAATGAGCATTACAGTATAATGAGTCCCCAGGGAAGTGTGATTAATTCATGCGTAATGGGTACTGTTTGTAACGAGAAACCCCCCCAGCGGGCTGCTCCAGGCTGGGCTCTCCATAAGACTTGTACCCTCCTGGTACCGACCATCCATTCTGCTGGACTGCTGGACAAAGAAAACATGGTTCATTCATACTTGTCAGGATGTTTACTGCAAAACTCATTGTGTCAGGAATGAAATTGCATTCCTGTATAGAGACATAACAATGAGGTGAGACAGTGGCACTATGCTCATGAGCTATGTGAAAGTTATATTCTTCAATGTCACTATGTCAAAAGAAGTCCAACATTGGATGTACCAATCCGGGACTGTAGCTTTAATACTGTTCATACTGTGTTTCCATGGTTCCCTGTAGGACTTGCGGTACTTTAAATCAGAGAAGACAGACCGGGGTGTTCTGCAGGAGGGCTGGATCGACAACCAGGAACCCATCATGTGCTCCTACAAACTGGTGACAGTCAAGTTCGAGGTGTGGGGTCTTCAGACACGGGTGGAGCAGTTTGTACACAAGGTCAGTCCAGTTATGTCCACCCACCATTTCTGTATTCACACACACACACACACACACACACACACACACACACACACACACACACACACACACACACACACACACACACACACACACACACACACACACACACACACACACACATCCATTTCCTCTCCCTTCAATTCAATTTAGCCCCCTCCACCCCTACCTAAAGCCCTGTTCCCCCTCTGAGCTGTCCCTCTCCTTGCTTGAGGGTCTCTTTCCCTAACATCACACACACACACACCATTACTCATACAGGGACACACATGGCTAACATTAACTGGTGGAGGAGTGGAAGAAAGACAGAGAACAACTCTTAAAGTTCATCCTCTCTGACTCACTAAGTCTTCTAACCTCCTTTCCTCTCTGACTCACCTGTCCTCTCACTAAGTCTTCTAACTTCCTTTCCTCTCTGACTCACCTGTCCTCTCACTAAGTCTTCTAGCTTCCTTTCCTCTCTGACTCACTAAGTCTTCTAACCTCCTTTCCTCTCTGACTCACATGTCCTCTCACTAAGTCTTCTAGCTTCCTTTCCTCTGACTCACCTGTCCTCTCACTAAGTCTTCTAGCTTCCTTTCCTCTCTGACTCACCTGTCCTCTCACTAAGTCTTCTAACTTCCTTTCCTCTGACTCACCTGTCCTCTCACTAAGTCTTCTAACTTCCTTTCCTCTGACCTACCTGTCCTCTCACTAAGTCTTCTAGCTTCCTTCCCTCTCTGACTCACCTGTCCTCTCACTAAGTCTTCTAACCTCCTTTCCTGTCCACCCTTCTTTCTTTCTTGCTCTCTCTTTCTCTCTCTCTCTCTCTCTCCCTCCCTCCCTCCCTTTCTTTCTTTCTCACTCTCCCTCTTTACCTTCCTTATCCTTCTCTCTCCATCCTCAGGTTATCCGTGACGTCCTGCTCCTAGGACACAGACAAGCCTTTGCCTGGGTGGATGAGTGGATTGGTGAGTTTGCGTCTTGTCTCTGTCCCAGTTAGTTCACATGTACGCTCAGATGTGAGCTAGCTTGTTTATACTGTGTGTATATATATTATTATTATTACATTTCAAAATATATATATTTCATAGTATTGTATTTTATTGAGTAAGGAGATGGAGAGGGAGGGAGATGCAGACTAGTGCTGGGGCCAGGATTCTTACCCACACACTGAGGGGTGGCGTGTATGTGCTGCAGTGGCCCAGTTACCTGCTAGACCAGCCTCTGGCACATAACTACTATCTACTTCTATGTGACCATGATCTTCGCTCTGCCTAATGTAGGACCTAGGCCACGGCACCAAGCACTGCTACTATCTATTATCTGTATATTTGAGTTTGTGTTCATTTGTCTGTTTCCTGAAAGCTATCTCAAAATATCAGTAACTCATCTATACAAGCATTGATTTGTGTTAATAACCATTATTTTGTATGATGTTTTTAGTCTGAGAATGTATTGTCTAAACGTGTCTTCACTGTTTCATTGATTTGCTTCACTGTTTCAACATGAGCAAAAGGCTTATAACATGGATCTGTGTGGCCAGGATGGTCAAACACAAGGTACACTGCAACAAGACTTGAGTTCAATACTACAGTATTTAAAATACCTTAAGCATTTGCTTTAACCTGCCTGGAGGGCCAGGTGGGCGGGGTTTGTATTTCCAATACTTTTTTATTGGTTCCAATGAAACAGGCAAGCTCAATCAACCACAGCTTCAGTATTTCAAATCATTTCTAACGGTATTTGAATACACATCTGACTGAAACTACACTTCTCACCCTGCTGTTACATTTGTTAGCAGCCTTTTTTTAGGAAAAAAGACAATTGATAGGCCAGACCACTCTTTCGTACATTTAGAATTATGTACTTAACTCTGTACGTTTTTTAAAAAAGCTGACGCATCACGATTGTCATGGAGAAGGAACATAAACATTCTTAATAATAACAATAATGATTCAATGTATTTATAAATGTTCTTTTTAATCCCAGGCCCCAGTCCCCGTCAATGTAAATATGAATTTGTTCTTAACTGGCTTGCCTAGTTAAATAAAGGTTTATAAAAAAAAATTATAAAGCCCATTTCTCACAACCAATATGCTTTCTCGCTGACCTTCATCAGAGAAGCTCCCACTTGAGATGTATCCACTGCAAGAGAAGGATTCAGAGAGTCTGCACACAGATACAGAGAGCACTTGACTCAGTGCTGTATGGGTCATAGGATGAGAGAACGTGAGAGCATGGCGAGAGTCAGTAACTATTTTATTTGGGACTTACAGAGCCTGGCTTTAAAGATAGAGGAACATTTAAGACCACACGAGCCTGCTCTTTATCCCTATTCACATACAACATGAACCAGTATACAGTACATAATTAGCACAGTAGATACACTATAGCCTTAGGTCAATCTAGATTGCATTGTTCCCCTTCCTCCAAGAGCTGTGGGAGATTCAGTGAAAGTGGCTGTATCACTGGAGGCCACTGAGGGGAGGATGGCTCATAATAATGGCTGGAATGGAGTGAATGGAATGGCATCAAACACATTTGATACAATACCACCAAATCTGCTCCAGTCATTACCACGAGCCTGTCCTCCCCAATTAAGGTGGCACCAACCTCTTGTGGGCTGTATATCATCTGGGTCATATTAATTTAGCACCAAACGGAAGAAAATCAACTGAATCAGAGGGACTACCTGTGCAATAAGAAAAACATGTTTTTATTTTCTGTTGCAAAACGTTGTGTGCCCTAAATGAAGACGTCCCTGCTGTACAGCAGTGGTCCTTCCCTCCATCCTTGCATTGTGGTCTTCCACAGCCTACATTACTAAGGCTTGTCTAATAATATTCCTGAGAGCGTGTATCTTATACCATAAACCACCACTATATCAAACCACCCTGTGTCCACCCACTAATGCGCTGCTCCACTTCACATTAAAGGCAGTCAAAAAACATGATTTTCTTTCTTTTATATTTATTTCCACACTACACTACAAAACATGGTTCCAAAAGGGTTCTTCAGTTGTCCCCATAGGAGAACCCTTTTTGGTTCCAGGTACAACCAGTTTTGGTTCTAGATAGAACCCTTTTTGTTTACATGTAGAACCCTCTGTAGAAAGGCTTCTACTTGGAACCAAAAGAGTTTTACCTGCAACCAAAAAGTGTTCATCAAAGGGTTCTCCTATGCAGACAGCCGAAGAACCCTGTAAGGCTTTAGATTGCAACTTTTTTCTAAGAGTGTATGAGGTTGGAATAATACTGTTAAATTGTGAACATTATGATAATTCCCTTTTAGTGTAAGAGCTATCTAAAATGTCAGCCTGTTTTGATGGGATGGAGTTGTGGCCTGCCTGGTTAAATCACTAGGTGGTAAATTAATTCATAGACTGATAAGAAAGAGAGTTCCAAACCTCTCTGCTAGTTTTCAGTTCTCCCAACTCAGACCAATCCCAGACAGTCCTAGAAAAATTCTTGCTTGAGAAATTGTTCTTTGCTAAGATAAATTTTTATTTCTATTTTACCATTTAAATTTAAATCAATCACAGTAAGGTACTTAATCGTTACCCCAAAATGATTTGATATTGAGATAAAAATGGCTGCATTGGACCTTTAACATATATCCATACCTGCCCATGACTTACTCTATATCACCAAGGGGCTGGTTTCCCAGAGCCAGGTGAAGTCTTTGATTTAAATCATTCTCAATTGAAAGTGCATTTTATTCCAGGACGATACTTAATTCACTATAGAAACTGGCTCTCAGGGGAAGGAAACAGTTTAGGGAACAGAAAAACCTTGTTTGAACGGGTTTCTAACTTTATCATGCTGGTCAGAAAACTGGAGCAGAACAAAAAAAATGGTGGTTCTGTTCGGAAACAAAACAATTGGAAAATTGCCGGCCCTGTTTGTTGGTTTTTACTCTCATTGCACAGTCACTTCCCTGTAACATAGCTCTGCAATGGAAAGGCAGCACTCTACATGTAGAATCAGACAATACTGGGCAGTTTCACCTGAATTTAATGTTGTTCTGGCTACTTTGACCATGTTATCACTGCTTTTTGGCCCATCAAGCGTTTGTCACTAATGGTTAACTACCCGCAGACTACGCTAACTTCCCCAGCTCTTTATGGTTGTGACCACCTGACCTCTTGCCGACCCTTCCCACAAGGCCTTGCTCCTCCTGCACCAAGTACCCCAGCTAGCTAACAGGTGGCGTGGTGGTGGTCTGGAACATCTCCACAGATATAACTTGGGATGATGTGCAGGAGTACGAGAAACACATGCATGAGAAAAACAACATTAGAGTTGGCCATGTCCAACAAGCACAGCATACCACATCATAAACTCACCTGCCACCCACCGCCATCACTGGACGTGGTAGAGAGCCTTGAGACAGCCAGCCGTATGTCTTCACTCTTCCTTCACTGTTTCTCTGTCTGCTGGTGACTCATCTCCCTCTTCCTCTCTGACTCATTTCATGTCATCCATTCAAACACAC
This sequence comes from Salvelinus namaycush, assembly GCF_016432855.1. Classification (NCBI taxonomy): domain Eukaryota; kingdom Metazoa; phylum Chordata; class Actinopteri; order Salmoniformes; family Salmonidae; genus Salvelinus; species Salvelinus namaycush. Next base: position 82,055,611 of record NC_052309.1, read on the forward strand.
TCAAACGTTCATGCATTGTCATTGACTGCATCAAACTTAATGCTTTGTTTGTCCTACCGGAACAGCACAGAACACGTGTACGGACCCAAACACACACACACACACACACACATACACAAGCGCACAAGCACACACACACACCAAAGCACACACACACACACACACACAGGTGAGCAAGTCACTGTTAGCATTTCACTGTTAGTCTACACATGTTGTTTACAAAGCATGTGATGAATTTGATTTGACACACACACACACGCACACACGCACGCACGCACGCACGCACGCACGCACGCACGCACGCACGCACGCACGCACGCACACACACACACACACACACACACACACACACACACACACACACACACACACACACACACACACACACACACACACACACACACACACACAAGCACAGACACACACACACAAACACAGACACTTGTGAGCAAGGATGATGACTGTGTTACTGTATCTCCTTTGGAACACACACGACTGATGATGAATTCAGATTTGTGTTCAGAGCAAGGAACATCTTTTCATGTATTGCTTGTATTCATCTCCAAGAGCCTTTGAAATGTAAGCTCTTTTAAATCCAACAGGTGAAGGCAGATACGTATTTACTGTATAATGTAATTGTGTTATTACACTACAATGCTAAGACATACAGTAGATGTCATGGGGTTGAATATATATCCCTCTCTCTCCCCTCCTGAAGAAATGACCATGGACGAGGTGAGAGAGTACGAGCGGGCCACCCAGGAGGCCACCAACCGTAAGATCGGACCCTTCCCCCCATCCATCTCCATCACCGAGACCCCCCTGGCCTCAGTGGCCCGCAACGGGCCCTCCAGCGCCCCCTCCACCCCCCTCTCCACGGAGCCTCCAGAGTACCTCTCCGTGCCCAAGGACCGACCCAGGAAGAAGTCAGCCCCAGAGACCTTGACCCTCCCCGACCCCAATCGCAGGGACTCAGGCTTCAGGCTGGCTAGCATCTTCTCCTGGGGCTCAACCCCTAGCCCCCAGCCTGAATGAGAGGGGGACCCATAGGTGTGGTATACACCTATCTACATTCAGGGGGTGGCTATGTACATCCATTTTGTCCCCTAGACAACTTATGTAAAAGGGAGTGTTGTTCACAGACCTCCTGTAACTTGGTGGTGTGGTAAACGCCTCTCCACAGACAGTTGCTGGTATCACCCTGAAGCCAACCACTGTCACCAACTAACTGTGTCTTGGTCTGCCTTTGCAGAGAGATAGTCAGTCTGATCACCAGGCAACACTTGGAGAGGAGTCTCAAGGCACACACCAAATACATGTACGCGCAAACACACACTCACAAACATACACACACACACACACACACCACACACACACACTGAGTGTCTTTTAAAAACCTCTTGAACCTCTCCATTGGTCCCATCAAAACACAGCAACCAGCACCATCTACCAGCCAGAAAGCTCATGTGGAGGTCAATTATAGTCTGATTTAATTTAGTTCACATTCCTCTGAATACTTTGTGCTTCTCTTCAGTGTCTCAGTCCTCTTTCATCTCAGTTGATACTGTATCTCAGGGTTTGTTACCTAGATACACAGAGATCTGATAAATAGACTCTTGAATCAGCACACTCAATCTTTATGCATATGGATATAAATGTGTGGGATGATCAAACTCATTTCCTCCTTCTTTCTCATTGCAGTCAAGCCCTCTTATTGGTTGGAAATTGACGCCATGTAATTAAAGATGTAACTATGTGTTGGTTGTTATTCTTGGTTTGTTGTAGATCGCTGTGAACAGTTAGAGTAAAACGGTGGATTTCAGGAGAGTGTTATTTTATCCTGTGTTTTGTTTTGTAAATATGTATATTTAAGAGTTATCTATTGTAAAAATGCTGAATTCATTGATGTCTTTCAATGCTATGGAATTGCTGTAATCTCTGTATTGGAGAGAGAAAAAGAGGTCTGTGTAGAGCTCTAAAGTGGAGGCGTTCTCTTTCTGAATTCTGTTGGTATAGTTTTGTTGACCATGGTGTCCTTTAAGACATATATAAATGCATGGTTTGAATATCCAGCCTCTGCTTGTCTTTTAAACTGGGGAGAAAATGTACTTTTGAAATGGCAGTCTTCTATACGGTATGGGGCTTTTCCTTTGTTTGTTACAGACTACGGCAGGACAAAACATGTCTGATCAATGTTGTGATTTGGCTTTTAGGGATGATTTAAGTCATGAATTTGCAATCATGTTGTTGTTGTGTTTTATATCAAATCAATAAAATAAATATTGCTCAAACATCTGGTGTCATTCATATAAACGAAATGACAATAAATGGGGGAATTGTGATATCTGTAGTTAATCCGTTTTTTGTTGAGTTTATTAAACTGAAATGACAAATGGGTTAGGTTAGTAGGGTCTGGCCCACTAGTCTGCAATTTGTCACTTGCAGTCAATGGATGTTATTGTACGTTAGGGTAGGCTCCTTGCTATAGCTTTTTTACAACCAAACCTACGTTGTTTCTGTAAATAGCATGTTGTGGAAGGGTCCAGACACTTTTTTTGTGTGATTTCACTTGATTTTGAGAAACTTACCCCCAACCAATTTCCTCATCCTCGTTGTGCAGTATGGGGGCTCTGAAAACAACATGAACAAAGGCGCCAAAAACACTTCTAGAAATGCAAAAGTCTTTGCATGTTGTACACATTAAATTGTGTTATTTCTAACTTCCGCAATGTTATATTCCATTTTGTTGAGACTCGAGTGATACCTCTCCGTCCGTTCTACATGTAACTGTCAAACTAAAAGAAACACGAGTAAATGAGGAATACAAAGTATATTGAAAGCAGGTGCTACCACACAGGAAGTTCCATACACTTGTAGAATCTATGCCAAGGCGCAGTGAAGCTGTTCTGGTGACTCGTGATGGCCCAATGCCCTATTAAGACACTTTATGTTGGTGTTTCTTTTATTTTGTCAGTTACCTGTAGCAGCAGGCTACACAGAGAATGGAACAGCTGGATTGGGGAAGCAGCTCGAGTCGCAATAAATGGAATATAAAGTCCGGAATGACACAATGTCATGCTGTACTGACAGCATTTTTGTTTCTAAAAGGGTATCGTATCTGGGTGTTTTTGGAGCATTTGTTCATGTTTGTTCAGTGCCACCGTACTGCCCAACAAGGATGGGTGGTATGAGAGCTTCAAGTTCCTTGGCGTCCACATCACCAACAAACTAACATGGTCCAAGCACAACAAGACAGTCGTGAGAGGGCACGACACGACCTATTCCCCCTCAGGAGACTGAAAAGATTTGCCATGGGTCCTCAGATCCTCAAAAGGTTCTACAGCTGCACCATCGAGAGCATCCTGACTGGTTGCATCACTGCCTGGTATGGCAACTGTTCGGCCTCCGACCGCAAGGCACTACAGAGGGTACTGCAAACGGCCCAGTACATCACCGGAACCAAGCTTCCTGCCATCCAGGACCTCTATACCAGGCGGTGTCAGAGGAAGGCCCTAAAAATTGTCAAAGACTCCAGCCACGTAAGTCATAGACTGTTCTCTCTGCTACCGCACGGCAATCGATACTGGCGTGCCAAGTCTAGGTCCAAGAGGCATCTTAACAGCTTCTACCCCCAAGCCATAAGACTCCTGAACATCTAATCAAATGGCTACCCAGACTATTTGCATTGCCCCCCCCCCCCCCTATTTTACACCGCTGCTACTCTCTGTTGTTATCATCTATAGATAGTCACTTTAATAACTCTACCTACGTGTACATATTACCTCAACTAACCGATGCCCCCGCAAATTGACTCTGTACCGGTGCCCCCCTGTATATAGTCTCGCTATTCTTATTTTACTGCTGCTCTTTAATTACTTGCTACTTTTATTTCTTAGTCTTATCCATATATTTTTTAACTGCGTTGTTGGTTAGGGCTCGTAAGTAAGCATTTCACTGTAAGGTCTACACCTGTTGTATTCGGCGCATGTGACTAATAACATTTGATTTGATGAAGTGTTAATGTCAAATATACAGTGAAATGCCTTTCTTGCCAGGTCTAAACCCAACAATGCAGGAATCAACAAGAATGTAATACAAAAAATAACAAGGTAGAACAAAAACACAATAAATAAAAATAAGAAAACGAGAAAGTAAGAATATTATATACAGCGTCAGTTCCAGTACCATATTTACAATGTGCAGGGATACTGGAGTGATAGAGATAGATAAAGTATTGTATTGAAACAGGCAGGAAGCAGGTCTCGAAACCTCAACCTTCTAGCCCGAAGTCCAACGTGCTATCGACTGTGCCACAAAAGCATGCTCAAGTGGGAGAGTCGATATCCGCGCATATACAGTTGAAGTCGGAAGTTTACATACACCTTAGCCAAATACATTTAAACTCAGTTTTTCACAATTCCTGACATTTAATCTTAGTAAAAATTCCCTGTCTTGGGTCAGTTAGGATCACCACTTTATTGTAAGAATGTGAAATATCAGAATAATAGTAGAGAGAAATATTTATTTTAGCTTTTATTTCTTTCATCACATTCCCATTGGGCAAAAAGGATACATGCACTCAATTAGTATTTGGTAACATTGCCTTTAAATTGTTTAACTTGGGTCAAACGTTTCATGTAGCCTTCCACAAGCTTCCCACAATAAGTTAGGTGAATTTTGGCCCATTCCTCCTGACAGAGCTGGTGTAACTGAGTCAGGTTTATAGGCCTCCTTGCTCGCACACACTTTTTCAGTTCTACCCACAAATGTTCTATAGGATTGAGGTCAGGGCTTTGTGATGGCCACTCCAATACCTTGACTTTGTTGTCCTTAAGCCACTCCAATACCTTGACTTTGTTGTCCTTAAGCCATTTTGCCACAACTTTGGAAGTATGCTTGGGTCATTGTCCATTTGGAAGACCCATTTGCGACCAAGCTTTAACTTCCTGACTGATGTATTGAGATGTTGCTTCAATATATCCACGTAATTTTCCTTTCTCATGAAGCCATCTATTTTGTGAAGTGCACCAGACCTTCCTGCAGCAAAGCACCCCCACAACATGATGCTGCCACATGATGCTGCCACCCCCGTGCGTCATGGTTGGGATGGTCCCCCTTTTTCCTCCAAACATAACAATGGTCATTATGGCCAAACAGTTCTATTTTGGTTTCATCAGACCAGAGGACATTTCTCCAAAAAGTACAATCTTTGTCCCCATGCGCAGTTGCAAACCGTAGTCTTGCTTTTTTTATGCCGGTTTTGGAGCAGTGGCTTCTTCCTTGCTGAGCGGCCTTTCAGGTTATGTCGATATAGGACTCGTTTTACTGTGTATATAGATACTTTTGTTCCTGTTTCCTCCAGCATCTTCACATGGTCCTTTGCTGTTGTTCTGGGATTGATTTACACTTTTGGCACCAAAGTACGTTCATCTCTAGGAGAAAGAACGTGTCTCCTTCCTGAGCGGTATGACGGCTGCGTGGTCCCATGGTGTTTATACTTGCGTACCATTGTTTGTACAGATGAACGTGGTACCTTCAGGCGTTTGGAAATTGCTCCCAAGGATGAACCAGACTTGTGGAGGTCAACAATTTATTTTCTGAGGTCGTGGCTGATTTTTTTTATTTTCCCATGATGTCAAGCAAAGAGGCACTGAGTTTGAAGGTAGGCCTTGAAATACATCCACAGGTACACCTCCAATTGACTCAAATTATGTCAATTAGCCTATCAGAAGCTTCTAAAGCATGGCATCATTTTCTAAGCTGTTTTATAGGCACAGTCAACTTGGTGTATGTAAACTTCTGACCCACTGGAATTGTGATACAGTGAGTTATAAGTGAAATAATCTGTCTGTAAACAATTGTTGGAAAAATGAATTGTGTCATGCACAAAGTAGATGTCCTAACCGACTTGCTAAAACTATAGATTGTTAACAAGAAATTTGTGGAGTGGTTGAAAAACGAGTTTTAATGACTCCAACCTAAGTGTATGTAAACTTCCAACTTCAACTGTAAACCCAGAGTCATTACACAACTCCCTCCTTTCAAAGAGCGCATCCTCGTTTTAGCTTGCGACTCAATGTCTTATAGGAACGTGCTCACTGGCCAAGCTGCGTTCACTGATCACTGCCGGTTGTGTTACAGCCCAGGATCGAACCAGGGTCTGTAGTGACACCTCTAGCACTGTGATGCAGTGCCTTAGGCCACTCAGGAGCCCACGTATAGGGATAAGGTGACTAGGCATCAGGATATATGGTAAACCGATTAGCAGCAGCGTATATGATGATTGTAGGCCTATGTGAGTGGGGGTGTGTGTTTAGAGTGTCAGTGTGCGTGAGTGTGTCGGGCCCTGTGAGTGTGCATAGAGACAGTGCAAAAATATCAAATGAATGAATCACTGGTTGCGTTAGGTTTCTCAGAAACATTCAATTTACATCAAAAATAGAGATTTGGTTGTAAAAAAAGCAAACTGCTCCCAAGGTTAGGGTTTCCAGTAGGGACGTCCCAAGGATCCCTGAAAGCATTAACAGTTGGAGTTGAGGCTTTTATTTTGAAACGCTCACTGTAAAGCAAGCGGAAGTACAATTTAATTGGAGCTTTGAACAATCGACGTCATCCAGCAGTACCAGCCCACTGCTGCTGTCCCAAAGCAAGCACAAGTCTGAACTTTTCTCAAAGCCGATAGATAACAAACCGGGTTGATTAAGGAAAGAGTGCGAGTCAACTGCATTTTTATACTCTCATTAAGGTTAATTGCAAGTGGAGTAATGTCATTTTGTTCCTTCTTCGGTGGTGAGGTCTTTAAAGACCACTTTAAAACTGGTAAGAGGCTCCTCAGCTAGCTAAGATAGCATTTCAAGTTAGTCAGTTACAGTAGCTACAGTATTTTAGCTAACTTGTAAACATGAGATTAGTCAGTAAAAGTAACTTCTACATCTGCTTTGCCTGCTGTTTGGAGTTTTAGGCTGGGTTTCTGTATAAGCACTTTGTGACATCTGATGTAAAAAGGGTTTTATAAATACATTTGATTTGATTCGGGACGTTGTGGCAACTATAACGTCTGTGGTATCTTTTACAGTAACGTTAGCTCCACTGTGTCCTAAAATGGACTATGACTTATGCTCAATCAGTAGCTAACAAAAGTAGCATGCTTTTGTAATCACTGATTACACAAGGGCCACGTTAAGTTGCCAAACGTTTTCGAACGTTGCAGATAGAAATACCATGAATAGAGCCGACGTGAGTCATTATTCTACATGTCGGAGAGCCATGTTTGCTCTACATAGCTAACATGTTTCTATCTGAACGTTCCAAAACGTTGCATACTGCTGAACGCGCCCCTGGCTTTTACCAAACCGTGATGAAAGATTGAACCACCAGTCAGTTCCGTTAAACTGTAGCAACTTATTCTACTGTGCCAAGAAAACAAATGTAAACCAAACATTAATAGTTGCAGTAACTATAAAGTATAATTGAAAATAAAATTTGTATTATTTATAAGTATACAATGTAGCGCCTAAATATACAAGTATATTTAGATCTTAATGTGGCCACTTATGTCATCGTTTCTCCTAAATGTAGGTTTTGACATGTCCTCCTGTAACATCACTCAAAGAGAATGTGTTGAACATGGGTCCCTCCCCAGGGTTAATAGATGACAAACCGGTTTGGTTAAGGAAATAATGCGAGTCAACTGCACTTTTATCCTCTCATTGAGGATTATTCCTGGTGGGTTAATGATGTTTTCACTGGTCAAATCATCCTGTAACTTCACTCAAAGAGAATGTGTTGAACATGGATCCTAGATCTACTGTTGGTTAATCTCACTGTAATCTTCTATCTCCCCAGGGTTGTATGTGTGTGCCCAGTGTGGACACCAGCTGTTCTCCAGCAGATCTAAGTACGAGCATTCCTCCCCCTGGCCTGCCTTCACTGAGACCGTCCTCCAGGACAGTGTGTCCAAGCACGAGGAGAGACCTGGGGCATTCAAGGTGAGATCCTCTCAGTTTGGGCGTGGAATTGCATTGGACCAGAGTTGTGAAGTTTACCTTAGGTACAGATCTAAGATCAGCTAAGCTTCCCCTTCCCCAATGCCGGGTAGGCAAAGAGTTCCCATTTTAAATGACTTAATTTGTCTGGAGGGACAAACTCTGCTTTCCTGGCGGACCAGGAAAGGTGTGGCTAAATCAAGTGCTCCTACTGTGCTAGCCAATCAGATGGCTCAAATCACCTAGTACAGCTTCCACGACCCCACAGCAAAGTTTGATAGTAGCGCTAGCCATGACCAGAGAGAAACTGTCAGGGAATACAGCAGAGTTGCTGTTCTTATCATTGACTTCATGTTGAAGTTTTTATTCAGCACTGTCAACACTGTTTTTATTCAACACTTTTACAAAACATAAACACGCTTCTCCTTCATTCCACTCGCGCTGCAGCTGCAATGAGTTAGTAGCCAAGTGTGTCGCTAGGCCTGCGTTTTATTATTAGCAGCTCATGTCTATTTTAATATCGATGGATATTTCACTTTCTCTGGTCATAAGAACAGCATGAGTTTGTGCATGAGGCAGAAATAATGCGGTGCGACTCGAGTTTCACAGTCAGTGGGGGGACAGTGTACCCTCTGGTCAGTCTCACTGGAGGAAAGTAGAGAGCAGGGACCGTGATAGATGGACGCTCTGCTGCTCTCTCCTTTCCTCCGCTGAGACACCATCAGATGCAGGTACCATTAATTAGTCCAGTAAATTAAAAAAGATAATTATTTCAATTAATGCTCAACTATGCCTCACAACTGATCTATTTTGTTATCAAAGCTTGAGTTTTGAAATATAATATGGTCTGAGAAGAACAATATTGGCAGGCCAAGCATATAGCCAAATATGATGTGATAATGTATTAGATCTACTGCACAACAATGTAATTCCTACACAACAATTGTTTTGTAAAGTTAAGTTATATATTTTTTAATAATCTGAGCAGTAAATTTCGGCTTGCTTTTTGACTGCGAAAGTGATCTTGACTCAGAAAAGATGGGTGACAACTTAACCCTACTCCATAGGGGCATCCCTCTGTTGACTGTTCATTGCTAAGTAATTGTCTGCTTGTGGTCAATGCACTGATGAGCCAATGTTAATTTTAACAGGATGTGTGTAGGGTATTGCATTCAATTTCTGCATTTGTAAGCAGTGTTTAATTTTGAACTTGGGAAGGTCCTAACAATAATGTTTGATACGTTGATTGTGCATTGAACAAAAATATAAACGCAACATGTAAAGTGTTGGTCCCATGTTTCATGAGCTGAAATAAAATATCCCCGACATTTTCCATAGGCACAAAAAGCGCATTTCTCCAATTGGCATGCTGACTGCAGGAATGTTCACCAGAGCTGTTGCCAGAGAATTTAATGTTAATTTCTCTACCATAAGCCGCCTCCAACGTCATTTTAGAAAATGTTGTACGTTCAACCGGCCTCATAACCGCAGACCATGTGTATGGTGTTGTGTGTGGTGGTTTGCCGATGTCAACATTGTGAACAGAGTTAATGAATGAAAACACTTTTTTCTTGTTAAAAAATGTGGCACATAGAATTGACTATACTATTGTATGGAAAGATGGAATCTGCTAGCTGTGTGTTTCAGGTCCGATGTGGGAAGTGTGGAAACGGACTGGGTCATGAGTTTGTGGGCGACGGGCCAAAGAAAGGACTCTCACGCTTCTGAATATTCAGCAGCTCACTGAAGTTCGTCCCTAAAGGTACGGGTTCACTTAAACTATGTAGTCACGGAATGTCAAGCCAATTTGATTAGATAATAGTCAAAACATGTCAATGTCTCTGGTTGATACCTAACCAATCTGACTGAGCACACGTTAACCACTGGATAGTTAATGTTACACTTAAAAACGTTGATGAATTAAAATGTTGTCCTTTCTCTCCACAGATAAGGTAGATGGACAGTAAGGTGAGCTGCAGGGGTATGGAGTCACAGTGGTGGTAGAGCAGTAGGATTGTCTGGAGTCTCTGTGCTGCTGAAGGAGTGGAGGACAGTGGATGAAGTGTCCTGTGATAAAGCCCACTCTGGGACCTCCAGGACACTGATGGTCAATGTCTTCACTGGACAAGGACAGGGCAACTCCCACCAAATAGTCAGCTACATTATGCAATAATACACAATCATAATATAACAATAATACACAATCATAACACAGACAAGTACAAGGAGTTACACGATTACACAAAGATAGTCACTTAATCATTGTTTTATGTTTTATCTTAACATTGTCAGTCTAAAGGGGGATTGCTATGTAGCCTTCATAGTGTTGAATGTAACTTCAAAATGTCCTAATTTATATATAGTAGTGAAAGCAAACAAAAGTGCTCTGACTTATGGCTCAATCTACCAATGTATGTTAATCAGTTCTATCAATGATGTTATGAGCCTCTTAAAGATTTACAGTGATGTAAATAAAATCTCAATCGTCTTAACGGTCACAATGTATAATATGCAAACAAAAAGAGAAATGAAACTGAGAAATAAAGATGTACTTTTATAGAAGATTACATTATTTGTTTGTTTATATTTTTATGGGCACAACGTTAACAAGTGTGCCATGAAAATAGTTTTTCAGCCATCTTTATGACAAACACATCAATCATGCCAGTATTTTACTGTACTCACCTCAAGAGATTAGCAGACCTGAAAATACTAAATCGTTAATATATACTCAATCATTACTCAGGTTATACAATTAATCTTGTTCCACATCTTTCACGGTGACATTTTTTTATTTATTTGATGCATTATACTCCCACCTTGTGGCAGACATGAGACCACGCATTACCCAATCAGGACGGGCTTGTCAGTTGGTCTGGCAATGAATGTGGGCTGGACTCACAAATATCCACCCCTCCAAAAATGCTAACCTGATATTTGTGCCTCTACCTTTATCACTCATCATTATTCGCGATTCATTAAGGACTATCTGTAATCATGGTAGCATCCACATTAATGTAGAATTGTTTAGAAACATATTATATTCTTATTTACAATAAATGTGACTAAAAAATGACAATACATTATTTACCATTCATTTCTATTGGGCACAAAATAATCTGAAACACAACCAAAACAAACACCAAATGCATCCAACAAGTTAGTAGAGTCACAAGCTTGATGTAATCATTGCTAACCTGAATGAGGGAGACTCATATCTCCCTCATTAACTTTAAGCATCAGCTGTCAGAGCAGCTTACAGATCGTTGCACCTGTACATAGCCCATCCAACTACCTCATCCCCATATTGTTATTATTTTTTTGCTCCTTTGCACCCCAGTATCTCTACTTGCACATTCATCTTCTGCACATCTATCACTCCAGTGTTTAATTGCTAAATTCTAATTACTTTGCCACTATGGCCTATTTATTGCCTTACCTCCCTAATCTTACCTCATCTGCACACACTGTATATAGACTTTTCTATTGTGTTATTGACTGTATGTTTGTTTATTCCATGTGTAACTCTGTGTTGTTGTTTCTGTCGCACTGCTTTGCTTTATCTTGGCCAGGTTGCAGTTTTAAATGAGAACTTGTTCTCAACTGGCCTACCTGGTTAAATAAAGGTGAAATAAAAATGCCTTCTCTCAGACCATCCACCAGGACAGTGTGTTCAGAATGGGGATATGAGCTGTCCTCCACATGGCCTGCCTTCTCTCAGACCATCCACCAGGACAGTGTATTCAGAATGGGGATATGAGCTCTCCTCCACATGGCCTGCCTTCTCTCAGACCATCCACCAGGACAGTGTGTTCAGAATGGGGATATGAGCTCTCCTCCACATGGCCTGCCTTCTCTCAGACCATCCACCAGGACAGTGTGTTCAGAATGGGGATATGAGCTCTCCTCAACATGGCCTGTCTTCTCTCAGACCATCCACCAGGACAGTGTGTTCAGAATGGGGATATGAGCTCTCCTCCACATGGCCTGCCTTCTCTCAGACCATCCACCAGGACAGTGTGTTCAGAATGGGGATATGAGCTCTCCTCCACATGGCCTGCCTTCTCTCAGACCATCCACCAGGACAGTGTGTTCAGAATGGGGATATGAGCTCTCCTCCACATGGCCTGCCTTCTCTCAGACCATCCACCAGGACAGTGTGTTCAGAATGGGGATATGAGCTCTCCTCCACATGGCCTGCCTTCTCTCAGACCATCCACCAGGACAGTGTGTTCAGAATGGGGATATGAGCTGTCCTCCACATGGCCTGCCTTCTCTCAGACCATCCACCAGGACAGTGTGTTCAGAATGGGGATATGAGCTGTCCTCCACATGGCCTGCCTTCTCTCAGACCATCCACCAGGACAGTGTGTTCAGAATGGGGATATGAGCTCTCCTCCACATGGCCTGTCTTCTCTCAGACCATCCACCAGGACAGTGTGTTCAGAATGGGGATATGAGCTCTCCTCCACATGGCCTGCCTTCTCTCAGACCATCCACCAGGACAGTGTGTTCAGAATGGGGATATGAGCTGTCCTCCACATGGCCTGTCTTCTCTCAGACCATCCACCAGGACAGTGTGTTCAAATCCCCTGAGGATTGGGGACCAGTGAAGGTGTGTTGTGTGTGCAGTCAGAGAGGGACGGATTCACCCTTATGGCCTATAGGAGTCCTAACGTGTGTAGGGGTTGTTTGTGACTTTGTGTGATTGTTGTCAATGGAGGTTTTAGTTTTCCACCAACTTATTTTACAATGGAACACATAACATGTTTTATGTGTCCCCTTTTAACAAGGATACAGAACGTTAAAACAGAGGGAATCCTTTCTGGGTGTTTGTTTCAGGTCTGTTGTGTGGAAATGGACTGGGTCATGAGTTCTTATACGACGGAGCAAGAGAGGGACTCCTGCTCCTGAATATTCAGCAGCTCACATTCATCCCTAAAGGTGGGAATTCAGTGTGTTTGACCTGTGTGAGCAGAAAGAGTTATCCTGTGTAGAATAGAACTCATTTGAAAAACAACTCAAAGACACTAATGGAGGATTAAGGATGGTATTTTTGTATTCTCCTCTGATATAGAGTACTACAGAATATACTCTGACCCTGCTCCCCAGCTACTCTCTCCAATGTTAAGGTAGATATATGAACAGTAAGGTGAGCTGCAGGGGTATGGAGTCACAGTGGTGGTAGAGCAGTAGGATTGTCTGGAGTCTGCTGCTGAAGGTGTGCAGGACAGTGCACGAAGTGTCCTGGGATAATAGCCTAAAAAGTAGTTAGATTGGCTTTTATAACACATAAGCCAATAGCCATCTATTAGACATTAAATACACTTATTTTTATTAAATACAAGTCATCACGTATGACAATGAAACACTAAATTAATGAATAATAATTGCCAAATAATCCTCTGTTAGAGTTCAATTCGGGGACTGTCTGCGTATTTTAACTGTTTTATCAATGTTTATTCACTTCTGAATCTCAGTCTCTTCAGCCAGCGAGTGGGTCTTAGTTTATGATCTCTGGTAAAGAGTGACTTTGGTGTTGAATTACATTACATAGCCACTTCCACTGGAGACTGGAAAGTCCCACCTATTTCATTCGCTGAAAGGCCCGTCACTTCTTGGCAGACAGATACTCAAACGAAGCACAATGCTGGAAATCTATCTGCATCCACATAAACTAGTCCTGGCATCGTTCTATGAAAAACACAGAAGGTTTTATATTGAATTAAATAGAAGGAAACAGAGAGACAGAGAGAGAGAGAGAAACAGGCAGTTCCTTAATGTATCCATTGGCTGTATTATACAGCCCAAGCATTAAGGAACTGACAATCTCTCTTCTCACTCTCTCTCTGTTTTCTTCTATTCAATTATAGGTAGCCTAATATTTAATCCCTTAGTTAAGTGGGCAGGGGGAACACATGACAGGCATTCATTTGAAATATGGTATAAGGTTATAAGGTATTATATACGCCAATTGTCATCTATAAGGCATTTATTCAGTGATTTTCTTCTTTGTCAAAAATAAATGTTTATTTATTCACAACTAGGATCTGATGGGTAACACTTTATTTTAAGGGTCCATAATAAACCATCAAGTGAATGGGCAAGACAAAATATTGAAGTGCCTTTGAACGGGATTTGGTAGTAGGTGCCAGGGGGTGTGTTTTTCACGCTCCACAGTTTCTGGCATGGATCAAGAATGGTCCACCACCCATAGGACATCCAGCCAACTTGACACAACTGTGGGAAGCATTGGAGTTAAAATGAATGCTTTCAACACCTTGCAGAGAGCATGCCCCGATTAAATTGATGCTGTTCTGAGGGCAAAAGGGGGGGTGTCAGCTTTCTGTCAGGTTTTCTGTGTTATAGGTGGCAGAGATGTGTCAATCAGTATATTGGACTTTTCTGTGATGTTCCCCAGCTCTGTGTTCTGTCTAATTCCTCCCCCTCCTGTTGACAAGGAGCTGCTGGCGCGGTGTAATCTCAGAATCTCTAGCTAACGGCTGGTCCTCCCTGTTTACCTGACCGGAGAATACGCTCACGGGTGTCACACTCGATAAGTCCTGCGTATCGGGCTTCAACCAGTTTTCTCTGGTCAAAGGCAGGGGTTCAGCACTTCGTCTGGGCAAAGGACTAATGCTCAACAGGCTAGACTCCCAGTGCTCCTTTAAGTGTGCCTTAAACACCAAGCCCCTTTTGGTTTCCTGCTTGAGCCCACAGTAATGGTCTGGTAACGGGCTACCTGTGGTAGAGCCCCTTAAGCTAAGGTTGTTATCAGTGTTCCTTTTCTCCTGAACACTTTATTCAACCAATAGAGTAACTAGTTAGGGAAAACCAGTAAGACTTCATGTTTGGTTTCACAAGTTATATATTTTATTAGTTTTTTTCTATACAACTTGTTTCTTTCAGAAGAGGTTGTTTGCTTCTTGAACTCTCTTTCACAACACCTTTACAATGACTTTTAATAGTTCTATCTTACCCTATAGCTTTCCTCATGACAACACTTCAAGGTGTCAATGGCCCAAATTCTGCCTTCCTCAAATAAAGTTATACAACACATCATTCCCTTCACATGTGATGCTGTTAAACAAAGTTAGATGACACATTTTCCCCTTCACATATGACGACGACCCACGGTGATGTCTCCTCCAATGCCCACCTGCTGTTCTACAGCTCTATCAGCTCTGACCCAGGGCTTGAGTTCAACAGGTTGCTTCCATATAAGGTGAACTTCCACCCTCCGGCAGCAGAATATCTGTACTTTAAATGGGTCATGCTGTATTCCAGCTGCTCGAGGCTGGCTCTTCTTCTGCTGATGATGATTTTTCTTCTTCTGATTCTTTGTTTTACGACCAGCAGAGTCCTGCTGGGGGACTGGAGGAGTCATTAGGTCACCAGGACTTGGGCCAATCACGACAACCCCTCCATGGAGTCATCCAATGGTTGTGAATCCTGTGACCTTGCCTCGTCCAAAAACATTCCGTTACCCCGACCCCCAATAGTCTCTTTATGTATTCTGAAAATAAATAGAAACTCAACTTGCAACAATTTCGAAGTTTGTACTGACTTACAGTTCATATGAGGAAATCAGCCAATTTAAATACATCAATTAGGCCCTAATCTATACCTTAAAAAAAAGGTAGAAATTTATATTTTATGAACGTGTTTTTAAAAGGTTGGAATAAATCTTTACATTTCCTTGGTTTTCTCTCGTAAAACCATGCTGACTACAAGTTTAGACAGCTGGCCCTAGACTCATTTAGCTGACATTGGCTAATTGAGTGACTGCTGATGCACAACCAAATGTCAAAATTGCACCTTCTGTACCACAGATGATGTATTAGGTGTTTGGTTGATAATGCACAGCAGTGTACCAGTAGTGGATCCAGAGACCCCCCCCCTCCCCCTTCCTTCCAAAGGCTTTAAACTTTTAGAGGTTATTAATGTTAAGGCTTTACGAGAGGAAACCAAGGAAATGTAAAGGTTTATACCAACCTTTTAAAAACACGTTCATAAATATAAATACTGTATATAGACCTAGTAGATATATATATACACTGTGCCTGCTGGAGGCACATTTGTGGCTTGCTGGAGGTCATTTTGCAGGGCTCTGGCAGTGCTACTCCTTGCACAAAGGCGGAGGTAGCGGTCCTGCTGCTGGGTTGTTGCCCTCCTACGGCCTCCTCCACATCTCCTGATGTACTGGCCTGTCTCCTGGTAGCGCCTCCATGCTCTGGACACTACGCTGACAGACACAGCAAACCTTCTTGCCACAGCTCGCATTGGTGTGCCATCCTGGATGAGCTGCACTACCTGAGCCACTTGTGTGGGTTGTAGACTCCGTCTCATGCTACCACTAGAGTGAGAGCACCGCCAGCATTCAAAAGTGACCAAAACATCAGCCAGGAAGCATAGGAACTGAGAAGTGGTCTGTGGTCACCACCTGCAGAATCACTCCTTTATTGGGGGTGTCTTGCTAATTGCCTATAATTTCCACCTTTTGTCTATTCCATTTGCACAACAGCATGTGAAATTTATTGTCAATCAGTGTTGCTTCCTAAGTGGACAGTTTGATTTCACAGAAGTGTGATTGACTTGGAGTTACATTGTGTTGTTTAAGTGTTCCCTTTATTTTTTTGAGCAGTGTATATAGATCAGCTGCCTGTCTGACTTGTGTGTAAATAACACAGGCCCAAACGTTTGGTCAGGGAAGGATTATTGTCATTATGTTAGTGATTCTTCACCAACAGTGTTTGCTTGAAGCACTTTACTGTGGCAGTTATAAATAAACCACTTCATAACTATACACCTTGGGCTGTTTGGGAGGGTGCACCATTCTAGAACATTTAGATAGAAAGTGTGGAACAGGCATGGTTCTCAGTCATAAACAGTAGGGCATCATGTGAGCTGCTCTGTGCATTGCATTTCTATATAGAACACTCAGAACATCGCCCCACCCACTTAATAATCCCCTGTTCAAACCCTTACTATCCTACAAGTTCTCCCTTAAAGTACATAAGTTCAGAATGTGGATATGAGCTCTTCTCCAGCAATTCCAAGTTTGAGCATTCCTCCCCATGGCCTGCCTTTTCCAACACAAACAAACAGGCCTATTTATAGACTTTGACTCATTGGTCATGTGCTGCTCTACAGCACCACCACTGTTCTGTGCCGTCTGGCAAACATTTCTAACTGCGTCAAGAGCAAAAGAGCTCAGCTCAGAGAGGACATTTGCTGAGAACCCAGAGTTGAGCTACAAGCCATTGTAGGCTACCAAGAGTTGAAATGGGTCTTCCAGCCTTGGGTCTGATACCGTTTTTGGGGCCCCTTGCGTTTCCAGTAGCATTGGGAACAATCGCCGTAGGGGGGTTTATATTGATTAAGGCGATTCATAAGAAACCTTCGTATCATCCAGGAAGTCCCATAATAACACGTTCCGTGATGGTAAAGTCAAATAAAGCTTCTGGAAATGAACCCACTGGAAATGCTGCCAGCAAGAAGACAGAAGGACAGCGTAGCAGCAATGAAACTACGATCATAATTGCTTACGGCCTTGGAGTGGTTGACACTTATAAAAAGTAGGTCTATAATTTTTACATATTTCTATCAAGTCTGCTTTACCCACTGAGTACAATGGGCCTTTTGATTCATAAGAGCATGGATAGGCCATTATTTTCATGATATAATTCCTATTACATTGTAGAATTCCTTTTGAATTGACACAAGAATTATGTTAGCCTACTGATACTTCCTTTTCTCTCCTCATAAGAGTTAAAAAAGGTAGACCATCTCAGTTTGGTCCGGGTAACTTTCGCATAGCAGAGGCAGACCATATTCCACCATTGGCTTCTCTGAGGATAGCCCGAAACCATGAACGACTGGATCGTCTCCTACAAGTGAATCCAAGGCTTCATGAGATGATCATGAGCCTTGATTATGACCCAACTGGACAGAACCTGTTAACCATGAGGGTTCTTTACCAGGATCACAGAGATGCTCTGACCACTGGAAACAGCAGGGAATCTCAAGTATCCAGGTGAATGCTTTAGAGTAGGCAACACCTTTTCTGTGTTATCGTGTATGGTTTAGCAGATATGAAGGAAAATACATTGTCCAGTTATGGCAGAATAGCAAAATGGCCACCATGATGATGATGCGTGATGTCGTACATGGCGCCGTAGTTATTCTCGGCCATCAAAACATAGGTGTAGTCATCACCTTTTCTGTTATCATGTTTTCTGTGTTCTAGTCGTCTGCTGGCAGAGACAATCCTAGACGGAGATGCTGCACTTATGCTGAGGAAGGCTTTTATCATGGGTCATCCTATATCTTCCCGGCAGCTCAGAGAAGACGCAGGTAAAAACATTGATTCTTTTCCTGTTCCCTCATCTTACAGTAGATACTGTAGATCTTTAGCGTCTCTTACAAAAGTAACAATTTCACAAAGTTTGTCTTAGTCGCTGAGTTTGCCTGTATGTTATATTAGGAGTATTTTACAAAAAACTAAGATATGCATAAAGTATATTTCTCACCAGTCCACCATTGATATGGTCTCAGAATATCATCATTTTGAATAATGGAG
Source organism: Salvelinus namaycush (assembly GCF_016432855.1). Classification (NCBI taxonomy): domain Eukaryota; kingdom Metazoa; phylum Chordata; class Actinopteri; order Salmoniformes; family Salmonidae; genus Salvelinus; species Salvelinus namaycush. The sequence goes on from NC_052309.1 coordinate 82,074,178, forward strand.
CATCAGAGCTAGACTAATAGAAAACATGTGTTTAGTTCCTAGAATACTGTTATCAAAACTTGCTCTTGCTTTCAGGCGACTTGAAGCTAAATGCCTTGAATGTGTGGGACAATTTGGGATTTCATCAAAAATGGACTAATGAAAAACATTTTTTTTTTTTCATAAAAATAAATAAATAAAAATACATAATTGCTTTTTGAGTAAAATGCCACTTTAAAGTTCACATTTTCCCTATTTGAAACGATGTACTTATTCTAGGATTGGCCGCACCATATACCGATGGTAACATTGACATGTCTGATGAAGGAACAATGCACTACTACAGATATGGCTACATTGAGCTGGTCAAAGCATACCACAAGAAGGGGTTAATCAACAAGAATCAAGCAAAAAAGCTAATTTCATGGGTGGAAAGAGACATGCACCTGGACCGGGATACCCAAGAGTATGAGGAGATCCTTGATTACATTAAACGTCATTTTCGTGTTTTCCGGTGGTAGAAATGGCAAACAAACTCAGACAATACAGAGTAAATACAGATTGTGTACTCTAACGGGAGTTCCCAAGTTAAAAACGTTTCTATGATATGCAAATTATGGAATTCAGTATTGTTGGATTCTAGTTTGAAATATACTAATTCATGTGACCATTCTAGAACTCATTGATTCATTTACATGTATAAGGAATGCATATGCTGGGGTCAAGGAAGGGTAGATAGGGACTTATGGAAAGTTACTGAGTGTAGAAAGTTCATATTCTGCTCCCTGTTTCTAAGGAGGGAGTTGAAGGGCAATAGTTAGTCTCTGATAAGGCAGGCCAGCTGAGGAACTAGGGAGGAGCGAGGAATGCGTCTCGAGGTCAAGTCAACAGATGAAGTGAGAAGAAACCTCTGGGAGGCAGGCCAGAGAGACCCACCACAACGACTCTCCTACTACAGTCCTATTTCACACATACACTTCCACGCATGAAGGTTTAAGTATCAGGCAGGGCTATGACTACACCAGTGAGAGGAACCAATTAAGTTTCTGCCTAGCAACAGAGATGTATTGGCTGTATAGATGTGTAAGGACATGATCCCACATATTAGAAGGTAATAAATATATGTGCTTGTGTAATCATGCCTTGTCTTTGCAGCTGTATGACCCAGTGGGTGAATAAACTTGGTTTGAGGTTTGTGTAGTCGTCCGTTTGAGTTTTTACTCCGTTTGTTCAGAATCTAACAGTATAAATATCATAATGAGGAGTATAATTTATTGTTGATAGATGTTGCAATGTTTCTTTGGCCTACTGGTATAGTCGGTGCCTGGTAGGTTATGTTCAGCAGTGTACTACTAGTAGATCCTGTCTGCCTGTGGCATTGGTAAATGTACAGCCTATAGATTCTCTGCAAAATGTTTAGATTTCCTGATTCTCTGCATTTAATGTAACATTATGCAGCATAAATCAGCTATTTTGGAAGCAGCAGACAGTGAGTGGACATTACTTTCTTATTTGTATTAGATCTTCTGTTTGTCCAGCTCCTGTGTAAATTTTAGCTGTGTGTAAATCCCTCTACTTTCACAGATCCTTCATCTACCTGAAGAGTGCAGTAGCAGGTGTCCACCTGTTGATGGTGCTGTCCTCTTTGATAATACAATTCTGAGGCCCTGGTAGATAAACGTGATCAACGCTGCCCTGTGTTTTGTCCATAATTATGACACACCAGTGGACAATTGTAACGATGTATGCTGAGAGTCGGGAAGCAAGTTCAGGGAGTTAATACATTTAATTAACAAATGAACAAAACAAGAAACACAAACAGCGCACCGACATGAAACAACAACAATGACGACTGGTGAAGGAACCAAAGGGAGTGACATATAAAGGGCAGGTAATCAAGGAGGTGATGGAGTCCAGGTGAGTGTCATTATGCGTGTAACGCTGGTGACAGGTGTGCGCCCTAACAAGCAGCCTGGTGACGTAGAGGCCAGAGGGGGAGCACAGGTGACAACAACACACATCAGGCAGTCATTGTACTGTTAAAACATAATTAAGGAAACTTTCAGAAGTTTCTGACCACTGTAAAAATGCTTGTAAACATCAGTAATGGATCCTCGTTAAAGGATTTAAAGCGTATTCATTCCAATTACAGGGCCTTGAAAGAGTTATTTGTTATTTTTGGTCACTACCTACCTACCCGAGTCGGGAGGGGGTAATTTGCATGCCTGCTGCCTTCCTTGGATGTGGTAGCCGTTTCTCAGGTTCCCTCTCCGGAATCAAACCCTGATTCCCCCGTTACCCGTGGTCACCATGGTAGGCACAGAAACTACCATTGAAAGTTGATAGGGCAGACATTAGAATGGGATGCCAGTGGCACAAAGCTTCACCAAAAGCGTCCAGGGCACCCGAGAGCACCCTGTATGGGTTTTGGGTCTGATAAATGCATGTGTCCCTGAAGGTCAACACTTGTTGGCATATCTTATCTCTAGGATTACCACAGCTATCCAAGTAGCATTGGGGCGATCAATGGAACCACAACTGATTGAAGGAGCCATTTACAGTTTCACTGTACCAACCGTGTGTACTAAGACTTGCATGGCTTAATCTTTGGGACAAGAACATGGCAGGATCAACCAGGTAGAGCAGGGGGGAACAGTCTCCAAAAGAGGCATGGCTGATGGGGGGCCTCCCAGGGTGGATCACGTGGATCATGGTCAGGAGGAGTGAAACTGGTAGGACAGACAGAGAGGGAGCAAGGGGATGGATGGTCTAATGCAGGGAGCGACAAACAGGAATGCAAATAGTCCGGGTAGCCATTTGATTAGCTGTTCAGGAGTCTTATGGCTTGGGGGTAGAAGCTGTTAAGGAGCCTGTTGGACCTAGACTTGGCTCTCCGGTACCGCTTGCCGTGCGGTAGCAGAGAGAACAGTCTATGACTAGGTTGGCTGGAGTCTTTGACAATTTTTAGAGCCTTCCTCTGACACCGCATGGTATAGAGTTCCTGGATGGCAGGAAGCTTGGCCCCAGTGATTTACTGGGCCGTACTCATTACCCTCTCTAGTGCCTTGCGGTCGGAGGCCGAGCAGTTGCCATACCAGGCAGTGATGCAACCAGTCAGAATGCTCTCGATGGTGCAGCTTTAGAACTTTTTGAGGATCTGAATTGTGTTACACCAAGTGGACATTGCTTTTCGGGCCAAAATATAATCAATCAGAACTATTTGGAAATATGGACTATTGTTTCTTGAAATAAACTTATGTGCTATAACTAAAAGACTATGTGAAGGGAATTTGATTAATTATTTTAATTAATTTACTGAAGTTCAATGTTCCACTACCTTACATGGGACAGTCACACCATGGGACAATTGTCACGTTTGGTTCAAAATTGTAAGAAAACAAATGACACATTGCCTAAGAATACTCATGATCCAATTAAAACAAAATCTAAGCTTTTAGGATTATATCACAATTTTTGACAATTTAAGTTAAGTTATATTTGTGTTTGCCATCATGGACAAAACAATGGGTCGTCATGTCAACTACCCATATGTGTTGTAGGTATCCCTATTAATCACTCATTGCAGTATTAAAAGTGTTGACGATAATATGTATGAACACACTTATTAACCATTACTATATATCCAATTCATTATATGTATAATTATACGTATTAATATATACAGTATCTAAATAATCTGCAGACCGTTAACTAATGCTCTATTAATGATTTCATGAACCAATAACAGGTCTGTTACAACTGCTTTGTAATTGCAACAATAATTAATGTATATCTAGTTTATAAATCAACTATAAAGTATGAAAATACAATTATCAAACACCTTTTAATGGATCTTCTTAATCATTAATACGTCATTTATAAGAGTGGTTATGAATTGATAAAATACTGTTTATGAATAGCTTACTAATATTTATACATTTAGGAACAATGCTTTCTAAATGACTAATAAACTATTAATCCATCATAAATGCTTTATTTTAACAATGTTTTTTGTTTTTGAAGCTGTTGAATGTAGACTTCTGGTGCCAAAGCTGTCTGTATAAGTACACCTTGGACAAATGTTCTTTGGTGACCATTTCGAGAAATCATATGAAACTTCACTGTATGATACTAGTGTCATGATGTTGCCCTCTACCCCCCCCCCCCCCCCCCCCTCTGCACCAGTCCTTTTCTATGCACCATTCCCCTACCTCGGCACCATCTCTCTCTGTCTCCTAAAACCAGGCTGCTGTGGTCAGAGAGGTCGTAAATTCCGGTCTGGCCATGAGGCAGGGAAGATCCTGCCTCATGGCCAGACAGTATAGAGAGAGAGCGAGTTCATAGAGAGAACAAAGGAATTCCTTCCACCTCACAGAACTGGAGAACCGAACGACATTTATGTTATAAAGGTATAAAAGATCGGTGAAGAATCCAGCTAGGAACTGGTCGGTTTGGTACAATTTTGTGAAAGTCATGGGAGACAATACGGCCACATTACCATAACGCTGTTTATACAATAGCTTCAGATATGAGGCTTACATCTAATTGTTGTATAAGATGAATGAGTGAGGATGATACTGTTTGTGAAATTGTGTAATGTCATTTTGGACTGTTTAATGAAGGAAACTCCAATTCCCTTTGGAGTTTAACTAAATCAGAGGACCGCCCATGATCACAGTTATGGTCGGGCATCCTGGGACAGGCCCTTTTCTGCTCTTCCGAATAAAACAACCCAGCCGGGTTTTCTATCACCAGACCGAGCTTACCTCAATTACGAGATGGCTAAAGGTTGCATACCAGCTTACCACGAGAGGGACAAGGTTTGAGTAGAGACCATAAACCTAAGGTTTGGATAGATGGCTGAATCTTTTAACCATACCACGTGGTTAAACTCTTAGACTATCGATACCGACAGAATAAGAACAAGTCTTTGATATTAATTACTATTCTGCAGCTAGGAATTCGGTATCATTGAACGCGAAGACCGACAACCGCCGAAACATCTATTCTATAACGACATGAATGAATGTCACTGAACTATCCATTCTAACCACGACAGAGAGAGAGAGGGCGGACAGACTCTCCAACAGAAACAAACTTTTCAACAGAGATCCCGACGACACACTGAGTGTAAATATATATATTGATTGCAATTGTTCCCGAATGAGTGAGCGTTCATGTGCAAAGAATTAGCATTTCAATTGTTATAAATATCACTCTGTCTAACAAGCCGCCATGCCGGTTTAGCCCACTAGGGCACATCCGCTATCATTTCCTTGTAACCATATCTACCGTTTGTTATGCATTTCTGTGAGTACTTAGTTAGTAAATAAATATTTTAAGACAATTGATGTATGGATGACTCATAGTGAAGACTGGGTTCGTGCAGATAAACAACAATTTACGACGTTTGGAATGAGACTGACGTGAGGTAAATAATAGTTCATTAATTCGAAGACTAATTGATCAGATATTAAGATATCATAACATAACATAAAACATAATAAAAATATCCCCAACAAAATCTGTCAGTTTAAACTGAAGATATCAGATATTTTGGCATGAGCTGCGTCTCAACCCACTGCATCGGCCTATGTCGGCCTTCCACATCTGTAGTGGAAGGTGGCCGAACTACAGACCATGTGAGACATCCCAAAAATCGGTCTTCTCACGAAAACGTCTGTGGCGTCCGAAACGTTTGGCCTACAAACTTATGGAAAGGGGAGAATGAACACGATTTGATTCTCCGATTTGCTCTATGGCCCACACAAGTGTCCCAGTACTCGTCTGAAGTTAACCCATACAAACCAATGGAAATCTGAAGGTAACCCATTCAAACTAATGAAAGTATTGAGGTAGTTTGTGCCCCCAAAAATAAGGTGTTAAATATCTGTAAAAAATAAAAATCACTTCTGTCATTTATCTGCATGTCCAACCCTTATATTTAGCCTCACAATGAAGTGTTTCACCAGTTTATTTTCAGGACAACCAGGGCTACAAGTAAAGCACAAAAACAGTTGCGTTCATGAGTTTTATTGATGAATGTCAATCAGAAAAATAAGGTCCGCCAAACAAAACCCTGATTAAAATGAATTTATAAGAATGCTGTAAGTATAGAAATTGTTTGCTCAGTGGGAAATTAATATTCAACTAGTCAGTGACAACTGTGTGGAGTTTGTGACAGCAACTATGTGAACTTATTACAGTATTATAGACCCTACTGATTTCCTTTGATCTTCTATGTAGAATAAGTCTTTACCTTCGAACTACTATTGTGTAGCTTGTGAGCATCATAGAGCATGTTGTGTACATGTTTGTGAGAGTCTCAATAGTTTGGAGCTCAAACCATTCGAACTCAACCAACATTTTTGTGAGAATTACCGCTCCTGGACCCCTTCGGGATCCGCCCTTGTCTCACAAATATTGCTACCGTTAATCACACAGACTAATGGTTACTATCAATGGACGCAGAAGAAATAGAGGAACAACAAACACACAATGTTTAAAAGGGGTTAGAAGCCCCAAGCTCCGGTGTCATGATTAAAGTCTACTTTGATAGCTGAATACAATAGGCCTTGTTATGGATAGGCCTAGGACATAATGTTCATGACAGCATGTATATAATTCCAACTGCATTGACAAAATAATAATCTTGTCCACCAGCTGGCTCTCTGTCGAACCGTATGGTTTCACAGGGCCTCAGAATGTAAGTTGAATAGATGTCTATGGCAGAAGTGGATGAAACAACCGCTGGTTTTAATTGAATGATCTCAGTCTATCCTCTAGCGTAATCCTTAGAACCTCCCCCCTACATTGTGGTCTTCAAACGCCAGCACCACAAGTGATTTAAAGTGAGCGTAGAAAATAGGAAAGTACGCATCATAGAAATACTTTTCAATTGGGCTTCTCAAAAATAATACAGTCAATGTGATTTAACATACTTTTTTAAAAGTCCCATCTAATACAACTGTCACAGGCTCGCTCCACATTCCCACCTCGATTTAGAGCCACGCCTCATACTCGTGTGATTCACTCAGAATTTAAATCGATTAGCATTTCACTCAGTAAATCCACGCACCCTAAATTCCAAATAGTCCCACACTGTTACCAGGCTCTACGCGCCAGCAATTCGAGACTGAGGACGAGGTTAACAAACGATGTAAACCTAACCTACTAATTATTCTTCTCTCCTCATAAGTGACAAAAAATGTAGACCATCTCGGCGTGATAAGGAGAATAAAGGCATTACAGAGGCAGACCATATTCCACCTAAAGATTCTGTTATGCTGATGAATGAGGACCCAAAAGCGACTTAACAGAAACAGAGTCTTTATTCCAGTCTATAACAAAAACGATAATCCTGGATATAATCTCAGGTAAAGTCAACCAGGAAAACTGAAATCCTCTAGGCAGTAGAGGGGAACAACTGGATACGCGACCACAGACTGCAGGTCGCTTCGGGAAGGCGCAGGCCGTAGCTGATATAGATACCTGCTCACACGCAGCATCTGAAGAAGGCGGAAACACGACAGGGCGGAACAAGGACACAGAACAGCAAACATCAAACAATGATCCGACAAGGACAGAAGCGGAAAACAGAGGAAGAAATAGGGACTCTAATCAGAGGGCAAAATAGGGGACAGGTGTGAAAGAGTAAATGAGGTAGTTAGGAGAATGAGGAACAGCTGGGAGCAGGAACGGAACGATAGAGAGAGAGAGCGAGAGAGGGAGAGAGGGAGGGGGAGAGAGAGGGATAGAAAGAGGGAAAGAACCTAATAAGACCAGCAGAGGGAAACGAATAGAAGGGGAAGCACAGGGACAAGACATGATAATCAATGACAAAACATGACAGTACCCCCCCACTCACCGAGCGCCTCCTGGCGCACTCGAGGAGGAACCCTGGCGGCAACGGAGGAAATCATCAATCAACGAACGGTCCAGCACGTCCCGAGATGGAACCCAACTCCTCTCCTCAGGACCGTAACCCTCCCAATCCACTAAGTACTGGTGACCACGTCCCCGAGAACGCATGTCCATGATCTTCCGTACCTTGTAAATAGGTGCGCCCTCGACAAGGACGGGGGGGGGGGGGGGGGAAGACGAACGGGGGCGCGAAGAAAAGGCTTGACACAGGAGACATGGAAGACAGGGTGGACGCGACGAAGATGTCGCGGAAGAAGCAGTCGCACAGCGACAGGATTGACGACCTGAGAGACACGGAACGGACCAATGAACCGCGGAGTCAACTTGCGAGAAGCTGTCGTAAGGGGAAGGTTACGAGTGGAAAGCCACACTCTCTGACCGCGACAATACCTAGGACTCTTAATCCTACGTTTATTGGCGGCTCTCACAGTCTGCGCCCTGTAACGGCAAAGTGCAGACCTGACCCTCCTCCAGGTGCGCTCACAACGTTGGACAAAAGCCTGAGCGGAGGGAACGCTGGACTCGGCGAGCTGGGACGAGAACAGAGGAGGCTGGTACCCAAGACTACTCTGAAACGGAGATAGCCCGGTAGCAGACGAAGGAAGCGAGTTGTGAGCGTATTCTGCCCAGGGGAGCTGTTCCGCCCAAGACGCAGGGTTTCGAAAAGAAAGGCTGCGTAATATGCGACCAATCGTCTGATTGGCCCTTTCTGCTTGACCGTTAGACTGGGGATGAAAACCGGAAGAGAGACTAACGGAAGCACCAATCAAACGACAGAACTCCCTCCAAAACTGTGACGTGAATTGCGGGCCTCTGTCTGAAACGGCGTCTAACGGGAGGCCATGAATTCTGAACACATTCTCAATGATGATTTGTGCCGTCTCCTTAGCGGAAGGAAGCTTAGCGAGGGGAATGAAATGTGCCGCCTTAGAGAACCTATCGACAACCGTAAGAATCACAGTCTTCCCCGCAGACGAAGGCAGACCGGTAATAAAGTCTAAGGCGATGTGAGACCATGGTCGAGAAGGAATGGGAAGCGGTCTGAGACGACCAGCAGGAGGAGAGTTACCTGACTTAGTCTGCGCGCAGTCCGAACAAGCAGCCACGAAACGGCGCGTGTCACGCTCCTGAGTAGGCCACCAAAACCGCTGGCGAATAGAAGCAAGCGTACCCCGAACGCCGGGGTGGCCAGCTAACTTGGCAGAGTGAGCCCACTGAAGAACAGCCAGACGAGTAGAGACAGGAACGAAAAGAAGGTTACTAGGACAAGCGCGCGGCGACGCAGTGTGAGTGAGTGCTTGCTTTACCTGTCTCTCAATTCCCCAGACAGTCAACCCGACAACACGCCCTTCAGGGAGAATCCCCTCGGGGTCGGTAGAAGCCACAGAAGAACTAAAGAGACGGGATAAGGCATCAGGCTTGGTGTTCTTATTTCCCGGGCGATAAGAAATCACGAACTCGAAACGAGCGAAAAACAACGCCCAACGAGCTTGACGTGCATTGAGTCGTTTGGCAGAACGGATGTACTCGAGGTTCTCATGGTCAGTCCAAACGACAAAAGGAACGGTCGCCCCCTCCAACCACTGTCGCCATTCGCCTAGGGCTAAGCGGATGGCGAGCAGTTCGCGGTTACCCACATCATAGTTGCGTTCCGATGGCGACAGGCGATGAGAAAAATAAGCGCAAGGATGGACCTTATCGTCAGAATGGAAGCGCTGGGACAGAATGGCTCCCACGCCCACCTCTGAAGCGTCAACCTCGACAATGAATTGTTTAGTGACGTCAGGAGTAACAAGGATAGGAGCGGATGTAAAACGCTTCTTGAGGAGATCAAAAGCTCCCTGGGCGGCACCGGACCACTTAAAGCACGTCTTGACAGAAGTAAGAGCTGTGAGAGGGGCAGCCACTTGACCGAAATTACGAATGAAACGCCGATAGAAATTAGCGAAACCGAGAAAGCGCTGCAACTCGACACGTGACTTAGGAACGGGCCAATCGCTGACAGCCTGGACCTTAGCGGGATCCATCTGAATGCCTTCAGCGGAAATAACAGAACCGAGAAATGTGACAGAGGAGACATGAAAGGCGCACTTCTCAGCCTTCACGTAGAGACAATTCTCTAAAAGGCGCTGGAGTACACGTCGAACGTGCTGAACATGAATCTCGAGTGACGGTGAAAAAAATCAGGATATCGTCAAGGTAAACGAAAACAAAGATGTTCAGCATGTCTCTCAGTATATCATTAACTAATGCCTGAAAGACAGCTGGAGCATTAGCAAGACCGAACGGCAGAACCCGGTATTCAAAATGCCCTAACGGAGTGTTAAACGCCGTTTTCCACTCGTCCCCCTCTCTGATGCGCACGAGATGGTAAGCGTTACGAAGGTCCAACTTAGTAAAGAACCTGGCTCCCTGCAGAATCTCGAAGGCTGACGACATAAGGGGAAGCGGATAACGATTCTTAACCGTTATGTCATTCAGCCCTCGATAATCCACGCAGGGGCGCAGAGTACCGTCCTTCTTCTTAACAAAAAAAAACCCCGCTCCGGCGGGAGAGGAAGAAGGCACCACGGTACCGGCGTCGAGAGAAACAGACAGATAATCCTCGAGAGCCTTACGTTCGGGAGCCGACAGAGAGTATAGTCTACCCCGAGGGGGAGTGGTCCCCGGAAGGAGATCAATACAACAATCATACGACCGGTGAGGAGGAAGGGAGTTGGCTCTGGACCGACTGAAGACCGTGCGCAGATCATGATATTCCTCCGGCACTCCTGTCAAATCACCAGGTTCCTCCTGAGAAGAGGGGACAGAAGAAACAGGAGGGATAGCAGACATTAAACACTTCACATGACAAGAAACATTCCAGGATAGGATAGAATTACTAGACCAATTAATAGAAGGATTATGAGATACTAGCCAGGGATGACCCAAAACAACAGGTGTAAAAGGTGAACGAAAAATCAAAAAGGAAATGGTCTCACTGTGGTTACCAGATACAGTGAGGGTTAAAGGTAGTGTCTCACATCTGATACTGGGGAGAAGACTACCATCTAAGGCGAACATGGGCGTGGGCTCCCCTAACTGTCTGAGAGGAATGTCATGTTTCCGAGCCCATGCTTCGTCCATAAAACAACCCTCAGCCCCAGAGTCTATCAAGGCACTGCAGGAAGCAGCCGAACCGGTCCAGCGTAGATGGACCGACAAGGTAGTACAGGATCTGGATGGAGAGACCTGAGTAGTAGCGCTCACCAGTAGCCCTCCGCTTACTGATAAGCTCTGGCTTTTACTGGACATGAAATGACAAAATGTCCAGCAGAACCGCAATAGAGGCAAAGGCGGTTGGTGATTCTCCGTTCCCTCTCCTTAGTCGAAATGCGAATACCTCCCAGCTGCATGGACTCAGTCTCTGAGCCGGTGGGAGGAGATGGTTGAGATGCGGAGAGGGGAAACACCGTTAACGCGAGCTCTCTTCCACGAGCTCGGTGACGAAGATCTACCCGTCGTTCTATGCGGATGGCGAGTGCAATCAAAGAGTCCACGCTGGAAGGAACCTCCCGGGAGAGAATCTCATCTTTAACCTCAGCGTGGAGTCCCTCCAGAAAACGAGCGAGCAACGCCGGCTCGTTCCAGTCACTGGAGGCAGCAAGAGTGCGAAACTCTATAGAGTAATCCGTTATGGATCGATCACCTTGACATAGGGAAGCCAGGGCCCTGGAAGCCTCCTTCCCAAAAACTGAACGATCAAAAACCCGTATCATCTCCTCTTTAAAGTTCTGATAATCGTTAGTACACTCAGCCCTTGCCTCCCAGATAGCTGTGCCCCACTCCCGAGCCCGACCAGTAAGGAGTGATATGACGTAGGCGATCCGAGCTCTCTCTCTTGAGTATGTGTTGGGCTGGAGAGAGAACACAATATCACACTGGGTGAGAAAGGAGCGGCACTCAGTGGGCTGCCCAGAGTAACAAGGTGGGTTATTAACCCTAGGTTCCGGAGACTCGGAAGACCAGGAAGTAGCTGGTGGCACGAGACGAAGACTCTGAAACTGTCCTGAGAGGTCGGAGACCTGAGCGGCCAGGGTCTCAACGGCATGACGAGCAGCAGACAATTCCTGCTCGTGTCTGCCGAGCATTGCTCCCTGGATCTCGACGGCAGTGTTGCGAGAATCCGTAGTCGCTGGGTCCATTCGAGGGTCGGATCATTCTGTTATGCTGATGAATGAGGACCCAAAAGCGACTTAACAGAAACAGAGTCTTTATTCCAGTCTATAACAAAAACGATAATCCTGGATATAATCTCAGGTAAAGTCAACCAGGAAAACTGAAATCCTCTAGGCAGTAGAGGGGAACAACTGGATACGCGACCACAGACTGCAGGTCGCTTCGGGAAGGCGCAGGCCGTAGCTGATATAGATACCTGCTCACACGCAGCATCTGAAGAAGGCGGAAACACGACAGGGCGGAACAAGGACACAGAACAGCAAACATCAAACAATGATCCGACAAGGACAGAAGCGGAAAACAGAGGAAGAAATAGGGACTCTAATCAGAGGGCAAAATAGGGGACAGGTGTGAAAGAGTAAATGAGGTAGTTAGGAGAATGAGGAACAGCTGGGAGCAGGAACGGAACGATAGAGAGAGAGAGCGAGAGAGGGAGAGAGGGAGGGGGAGAGAGAGGGATAGAAAGAGGGAAAGAACCTAATAAGACCAGCAGAGGGAAACGAATAGAAGGGGAAGCACAGGGACAAGACATGATAATCAATGACAAAACATGACAGATTCTCTGAAGAAGGCCCTAAACGATGTACGACTGGATGGTCTCCTACAAGTGAATCCAAGGCTTCATGAGATGATCATGAGCCTTGTTTATGACCCAACTGGACAGAACCTGTTAACCATGAGGGTTCTTTACCAGGATCACAGAGATGCTCTGACCATTGGTAGCAGCAAAGAATCTAAAATATGCAGGTGAATGCTTTAGAAATGCTCAAGGCTTTCCCCCAATGTGTGTACTAGTTCCCTACCCTTATAGATTGTAAATCGTTATTAATCCTTGAGCGTAGCGTTGGGGTCAATTCATGAAGCATCATTTGAATTGAATTTCAATTGCAGGAAGTGTAATTTAATTCAAAGCAATTCAAGCCAATTCAACTGAGACGTGAAACATGAAAGTCTCTTTCATTTGACAAATGTTTTATCCGAAGGATATGCCACTTATTAATGCAATGAATACACATACCATTCAAAATATTAGTTTTATTATAACTATAAAGTATTTTTCTTTGTCATGAAATGTTAGATTGTTCCCTTCCATACTGTAGTGTTTGATGTAATGCATTCTTGCCAAAACATATCTGATATTAAAAAATATTGAGGGATTAATTAATTATTATAGACAACCCACAATATGATCTTAGAATATTTCCAGACCACTGTAATTAATCCAAATTGTTTTAGGAGAATGCATTTTTTAAAATTAGATGTCATCTACATGGTGTTGGTAACCCATACATGACAGCCTGGTCTCATAGTCTAGACGTGACATAGTGAATGTAAATCCAGGGCACAATTTAGTATGATATCTTACGTTTGGTATGGTTACATAAGACAGATGGTAACTTAAGGCAAAAACGAAAGTAGGGTGGTTGGTTGGGGTGGATGGGTGGGCATTTCGTATTTTAGCTAATTAGCAACTTTTCAACTACTTACTACTTTTTAGCTACTTTGCAACTACTTAGAATATTAGCTAACCCTTCCCCTAACCCTAACCTTAACCCTTTTAACTAACTCTTCCCTAACCCTAACCTTAACCATTTCAGCTAACCCGTTCCCCTTTAATCTAACTAATAAACTTAACCCTAACCTTAATTTCTAACCCTAACCCCTAGTCTAGCTAACATTCTAGCTAGCTAGCTAATGTTAGCCACCTAGCTAGAATTATTCTACGTTTTGTAACATATTGTGCGTTTTGCAAATTTGTAATATAATATGAATTGTAATTCGTACCATATCATACGAAATGGGTGATGGACAATTTAAGGCATACCATGAGAAACCATGCAAAACCTATCATATTAAATTGATACGTACAGAATAATACAACATGCTCTGAGACCAGGTTGTACATGATGTCAAAATAAACATTTCTATGGTGATAGAATAAATAAGCAATTTGAATTTCATGGAATTAAATTAAACTTTAAATCTAATTCTAAAGTAATTCAAATTCTGCTTCCTAATTCAAGAGTTAAATAAAAATTAAAGAGCAATTCTCAATTCAGAATTGACCCCAACCCTGCTTGAGTGGAACTGAACAAGTGTAAACTTAATTGGAAATTGGGGGGGGGGAAACAGAAACAACCCCTTACCCTTACAATGACAGACTTTTCTGGTTACAAATGATAAATTAACAAAATTCCTGAAAGTAACTGTTTTTTTTAAACGTTTCCATTGAGGATTTTGAAAGGCATATTATTTTTCTTTGCAGTCCTATTATACCTATCCCATATTTTCATAAAACCACAAATTCCACGGAGGTAGGTGTAGATGTTGTTTCTGGACATGACCTGTGCAGCTCCCCTGCTCTGTGTGCTATCTTTAATGCTTACCCCTCCTGTTCACAGGTGGCTTCTGACACAAACAATTCTAAGCGGAAAAGATGATTGTGCAGTAAAAATGCTGAAGCAAGCTTTTATCATGGGTCATCCTATAGCTTCCCAGATGCTCAGATATGATGCTGGTAAAAAAATATATATACATATATACACTACCGGTCAAAAGTTTTAGAAAACCTGCTCATTCAAAGGTTTTTCTTTATTTTTACTATGTTCTATATTGTAGAATAATAGTGATGACATCAACACTATGAAATAACACATATGGGATCATGTAGTAACCAAAAAAGTGTTAAACAATACTTTTCTTCAAATAGCCACCCTTTGCCTTGATGACAGCTTTGCACACTCTTGGCATTCTCTCAACCAGCTTCATGAGGTAGTCACCTGGAATGCATTTCAATTAACAGGTGTGCCTTGTTAAAAAATTATTTGTGGAATTTCTTCCCTTAATGCGTTTGAGCCAATCAGTTGGGTTGTGACAAGGTAGGGTGGCTATACAGAAGATAGTCCTATTTGGTAAAACACCAAGTCCATATTATGGCAAGAACAGCTCAAATAAGCAAAGAAAAACGACAGTCCATCATTACTTTAAGACATGAAGGTCAGTCAATAAGGAACATTTCAAGAACTTTGAACGTTTCTTCAAGTGCAGTCGCAAAAACCATCAAACATTATGATGAAATTGTCTCTCATGAGGACCGCCACAGGAAAGGAAGACCCAGAGTTACCTCTGCTGCAGAGGATAAGTTCATCAGAGTTAGCTGCCTCAGAAGTTGCAGCCCAAATAAATGCTTCACAGAGTTCAAGTAACAAACATATCTCAATATCAACTGTTCAGAGGAGACTACGTGAATCAGACCTTCATGGTCGAATTGCTGCAAATAAACCATGACTAAAGGACACCAGTAAGAAGAAGAGACTTGCTTGGTCCAAGAAACACGAGCAATGGACATTAGACCGACGGAAATTTGTCCTTTGGTCTGGAGTCCAAATTGGAGAGTTTTGGTTCCAACCGCTGTGTCTTTGTAAGATGCGGTGTGGGTGAACGGATTATCTCTGCATGTGTATTTCCCACTGTAAAGCATGGAGGAGGAGGTGTGATGGTGTGGGGGTGCTTTGCTGGTGACACTGTCTGTGATTTATATTGTAGAATTCATTTAGAACACACTTTACCAGCTTGGCTACCACAGCATTCTGCAGCAATACACCATCCCATCTGGTTTGGGCTTAGTGCGACTATCATTTGTTTTTCAACAGGACAATGACCCAACACACCTCCAGACTGTGTAAGAGCTATTTTACCAAGAAGGAGAATATGGCGTGCTGCATCAGATGACCTGGCCTCATCCAAATTGCGATGGTCTGGGATGAGTTGGACCTCAGAGTGAAATAAAAGCAGCCAACAAGTGCTCAGCATATGTAGGAACTCCTTCAAGACTGTTGGAAAAGCATTCCAGGTGAAGCTGGTTGAGAGAATGCCAAGAGTGTGCAAAGCTGTCATCAAGACAAAGGGTGGCTACTTTGAATAATCGCAAACATAAAATATATTTTTATTTGTTTAACACTTTTTTGGTTACTACATGATTCCATGTGTTATTTCAGAGTTTTGATGTCTTCACTATTATTCTACAATGTAGAAAATAGTAAAAATAAAGAAAAACCTTCAATGAGTAGGTGTTCTTAAATGTTTGACCAGTAGTGTATATATTCCCCTCATCATATGGATATTTAGTGTTAAAGATAAATCTTACAAAGGTATCCAGTGTTTGTCTTTCCGTCAATGTTTTAGATTGTTTAATGAACTTGTAGTAGCCTAGGCACCCAATAGCACACCCGGCGCTAGATCTGCACTATCATTTAGCATAGCTGCGGGAAGATGTTTGGGGGTGATGGTGCTATGATTTGGCATAAAAAAAGGCCCAGTGCACTACTTTTGTGAGATTATTTGTTTTGTGTGTAATTTTTTGTATTAGTATGATTTTTCTACGGGAGACACGACTGTATTACCGGATATGCACATCAAGCCTAGCTAGATGATAGTGCAGATCTAGCACCCATGCACTATTGGCTGCCTAGGCAAAATGTGTAGTTGAGAAGGACTAGTGTTTGAATCACTAACATTCATTCTCTCAACGTGTAAAAATCCCTTGTAAATGTGAAAATCTGCACTGTTATTGTAGGATTTGTTGACGCCGCACTACGTACAGAGGGTAAAGTTGACATGTCTGATGAAGGCACAAGGAGCTACTACAGATATGGCCACACTGACCTGGTCGATGAATATCTCTACAAGGGGATAATCAACGATGGTCAAGCAAAAGACCTCAAAATATGGGTGAAAAGAGAGATGCATCTGGACCGGGATACCCCAGAGTATAAGGAGATCCTTGAAGACATTAATGATTGTTTCTAGGACTGCTTTCATATGTTGTAGGCTTACTCTTACAGCAGTATCCAAGGGAAAAGAATCAAAAGTATACCTTCCATCACTTAGTGATCATATTTTGGAGTAGCCTACAATTTCATGAATTTCATGTTGATAATCTCATTTTATAATTATAATGTTTTGCTTTACAAAATTATTGGTTAATTATGTGCAGCATTGTGCTAGTGGAGCCAATCTGCTTACATTAAATAGCCTCTTGAAGCTTATCTGTCACGCCCTGACCATAGAGAGCCCTCGGGGTTCTCTATGGTGTTTTAGGTCAGGGCGTGACTAGGGGGTTTTCTAGGTATTACATTTCTATGTTGGTGTGTGTGTATGGTTCCCAATTAGAGGCAGCTGAGGTGAATACCTCTGATTGGGGATCATACTTAGTGTGTCCTTTTTCCCACCTGCTATGTGGGATATTGTTTTGTATGCTCATGTGCGCTACGTATTTCACGATCGTTTTATCTTTGTTGTTTTGGAAGTTTCACTATCATTAAAATGTGGAACTCTACACACGCTGCGCCTTGGTCCAATTATTCATACGACGGTCGTGACATTATCACTGTTTAAAGTCTCTTTCTAATCTACATTTATCTGGAGGTCTTCATATTGACCACATTGGTAAATGTATAGACTTCCTGCAAAATGTATAGATTTCCAGATTTTACACTTTTACACAAATGGAAGGCTGTGCAACAATTGTTAAATGAATACTACCCAAATAATATGTAATAAGCTGTCACGACTTCCGCCGAAGTCGGGTCCTCTCCTTGTTCGGGCGGCGCTCGGCGGCGTTCGGCGCTCGGCGTTGCCGGTCTTCTAGCCATCATCGATCCACTTTTCATTTTCCATGTGTTTTGTCTTGTTTTTCCTCACACCTGGTTTCAATTCCCTCAATCACTTGTGTATTTAACCCTCTGTTCCCCCCATGTCTTTGTGTGGGATTGTTTATTGTAAGTGCTTGTGTACATGTTGTTTGGAGCGCGACGGGTTTTTGTACCCATATCTTGTTATTTTTATGCCGTTGGTTTTGCTATTAAACTGCTCCGGCTATTACCAAGTTCTGCTCTCCTGCGTCTGACTTCCCTGCCACCGGTTACGCACCCCTTACATAATCCCACACCAACTATATGTAGTCAGCAGGAGCAGGTGCCCCTGGAATAGGGGTGGAGGAGTGCGTCCGGGAGCATGCGGCGATGCTCCACCATCTCGGCACCGCCATGGACCGTGTTGTCCAAACTATGGACCGTTGGGTGAGACAGGGAGTTCCTCCAGTGCCTCCACCAGCACAACCAGGGTCTCCACTACTCGCCCCCTCTTCACCCGGTCCCAGTGGGATTCGCCCTCGCCCTTCCTTATGATGGGACGGCTGCACGCTGCCAGGGAGGGTTTCCTGTTACAGCTCGACCTCTACCTGGCAACCGTCCACCCTGCTCCTTCAGGTCGTGAGAAGGTGTCCCCCCTCGTCTCGTGCCTCTCTGGGAAAGCCTTGGAGTGGGCCAACGATGTGTGGGGAGAAGGAGATGCGGCGCTGGACCATTTCGTCTCTTCCATCTGAGGCAGTGGACGAGGAGCGCCCAGGAGTTCGCCATGGATTTTCGGACCCCGGTGCGGGATGGAACGATAGGGCCCTGATCGACCACTATCGCTGCAGTTTGCACGAGGACGTCCGTCGGGAGTTGGCCTGCAGGGACACCACCCTCACTTTCAACCAGCTGGTGGACCTGTCCATTCGACTGGATAACCTGCTGGCCACCCGCGGACGTCCAGATCGGGTTCTATCGGTTCCATCCCCCAGCACCGCCGCTCCGGTACCCATGGAGCTGGGAGGTGCTGTGCGTAGGGAGACTGGAGGAGGTTCCGGCTCGTGCACCATCTGTGGCCGCAGAGGTCACACTGCCGGTCGGTGCCGGGTTGGTTCCTTTTTGGAGAAGGCGACTCAATTACCACACCATCGACGGGGAGATTGTGCGATAAATCTCCTGGTAGACGCTGCACTTTCCAGGAGTCAAGTGTATCCCCTCTCACAGGCGGAGACGGCGGCTATGGAAACATATGTCACCGAATCCCTGCGTCAGGGGTACATTCGGTCCTCCACTTCAACCGCCTCCTCAAGTTTATTTTTTGTGAAGAAGAAGGAGGGAGGTCTGCGCCCGTGTAATGCCTACCGAGGCCTAAATCAGATCACGGTGAGGTACAGTTACCCGCTACCTCTTATCGCCACGGCGATTGAGTCAATGCACGGAGCGCGCTTCTTCACCAAACTAGATCTCAGGAGTGCTTACAACCTGGTGTGTATCCGGTAGGGAGACGAGTGGAAGACGGTGTTCAGTATGACCTCAGGGCATTATGAGTACCTCGTCATGCCGTACGGGTTGATGAATGCTCCATCAGTCTTCCAAGCCTTTGTAGATGAGATTTTCAGGGTCCTGCACGGGCAGTGTGTAGTGGTGTATATTGATGACATTCTGATATACTCCGCTACACGCGCCGAGCATGTGTCCCTGGTGCGCAGGGTGCTTGGTCGACTGTTGGAGCATGACCTGTACATCAAGGCTGAGAAATGCCTGTTCTTCCAGCAGTCGGTCTCCTTCCTAGGGTACCGCATTTCCACCTCGGGGGTGGAGATGGAGAGTGACCACATTTCAGCCGTGCGTAATTGGCCGACTCCCACCACAGTAAAGGAAGTGCAGCAGTTTCTAGGGTTTGCCAATTACAACCGGAGGTTTATCCGTGGTTTTAGTCAGGTAGCGGCTCCCATTACCTCACTGCTGAAGGGGGGCCCGGTACGTTTGTAGTTGTCGGCTGAGGCGGGCAGGGCTTTTGGTTACCTGAGAGCTCTGTTGACCTCGGCTCCCGTACTGGCCCATCCGGATCCCTCTTTGGCGTTCATAGTGGAGGTGGACGCATCCGAGGCTGGGATAGGAGCCGTGCTGTTATGCTGGTGAATGAGGACCCAAAAGCGACTTAACAGAAACAGAGTCTTTATTCCAGTCTTAAACAAAAACGATACTCCTGGATATTCTCTTAGGTAAATACAAAACAGGAAAACTGAAATCCTCTCGTCAGTAGAGAGGAACGACTGGAGACGCGACCACAGACTGCAGGTCGCTTCGGGAAGGCACAGGCCGTAGCTGACATAGACACCTGCTCACACGCAGCATCTGAAGAAGGCAAAAACACGACAGGGCGGAACAAGGACACAGAACAGCAAACATCAAACAAGGATCCGACAAGGACAGAAGCGGAAAACAGAGGGAGAAATAGGGACTCTAATCAGAGGGCAAAATAGGGGACAGGTGTGAAAGAGTAAATGAGGTAGTTAGGAGAATGAGGAACAGCTGGGAGCAGGAACGGAACGATAGAGAGAGAGAGCGAGAGAGGGAGAGAGGGAGGGGGAGAGAGAGATAGAAAGAGGGAAAGAACCTAATAAGACCAGCAGAGGGAAACGAATAGAAGGGAAGCACAGGGACAAGACATGATAATCAATGACAAAACATGACAGTACCCCCCCACTCACCGAGCGCCTCCTGGCGCACTCGAGGAGGAACCCTGGCGGCAACGGAGGAAATCATCAATCAACGAACGGTCCAGCACGTCCCGAGATGGAACCCAACTCCTCTCCTCAGGACCGTAACCCTCCCAATCCACTAAGTACTGGTGACCACGTCCCCGAGAACGCATGTCCATGATCTTCCGTACCTTGTAAATAGGTGCGCCCTCGACAAGGACGGGGGGGGGGGAGGGAAGACGAACGGGGGCGCGAAGAAAAGGCTTGACACAGGAGACATGGAAGACAGGGTGGACGCGACGAAGATGTCGCGGAAGAAGCAGTCGCACAGCGACAGGATTGACGACCTGAGAGACACGGAACGGACCAATGAACCGCGGAGTCAACTTGCGAGAAGCTGTCGTAAGGGGAAGGTTACGAGTGGAAAGCCACACTCTCTGACCGCGACAATACCTAGGACTCTTAATCCTACGTTTATTGGCGGCTCTCACAGTCTGCGCCCTGTAACGGCAAAGTGCAGACCTGACCCTCCTCCAGGTGCGCTCACAACGTTGGACAAAAACCTGAGCGGAGGGAACGCTGGACTCGGCGAGCTGGGACGAGAACAGAGGAGGCTGGTACCCAAGACTACTCTGAAACGGAGATAGCCCGGTAGCAGACGAAGGAAGCGAGTTGTGAGCGTATTCTGCCCAGGGGAGCTGTTCTGCCCAAGACGCAGGGTTACGAAAAGAAAGGCTGCGTAATATGCGACCAATCGTCTGATTGGCCCTTTCTGCTTGACCGTTAGACTGGGGATGAAACCCGGAAGAGAGACTGACGGAAGCACCAATCAAACGACAGAACTCCCTCCAAAACTGTGACGTGAATTGCGGGCCTCTGTCTGAAACGGCGTCTAACGGGAGGCCATGAATTCTGAACACATTCTCAATGATGATTTGTGCCGTCTCCTTAGCGGAAGGAAGCTTAGCGAGGGGAATGAAATGTGCCGCCTTAGAGAACCTATCGACAACCGTAAGAATCACAGTCTTCCCCGCAGACGAAGGCAGACCGGTAATAAAGTCTAAGGCGATGTGAGACCATGGTCGAGAAGGAATGGGAAGCGGTCTGAGACGACCGGCAGGAGGAGAGTTACCTGACTTAGTCTGCGCGCATTCCGAACAAGCAGCCACGAAACGGCGCGTGTCACGCTCCTGAGTAGGCCACCAAAACCGCTGGCGAATAGAAGCAAGCGTACCCCGAACGCCGGGGTGGCCAGCTAACTTGGCAGAGTGAGCCCACTGAAGAATAGCCAGACGAGTAGAGACAGGAACGAACAGAAGGTTACTAGGACAAGCGCGCGGCGACGCAGTGTGAGTGAGTGCTTGCTTTACCTGTCTCTCAATTCCCCAGACAGTCAACCCGACAACACGCCCCTCAGGGAGAATCCCCTCGGGGTCGGTAGAAGCCACAGAAGAACCAAAGAGACGGGATAAGGCATCAGGCTTGGTGTTCTTATTTCCCGGGCGATAAGAAATCACGAACTCGAAACGAGCGAAAAACAACGCCCAACGAGCTTGACGTGCATTAAGTCGTTTGGCAGAACGGATGTACTCAAGGTTCTTATGGTCAGTCCAAACGACAAAAGGGACGGTCGCCCCCTCCAACCACTGTCGCCATTCGCCTAGGGCTAAGCGGATGGCGAGCAGTTCGCGGTTACCCACATCATAGTTGCGTTCCGATGGCGACAGGCGATGAGAAAAATAAGCGCAAGGATGGACCTTATCGTCAGAATGGAAGCGCTGGGACAGAATGGCTCCCACGCCCACCTCTGAAGCGTCAACCTCGACAATAAATTGTTTAGTGACGTCAGGAGTAACAAGGATAGGAGCGGATGTAAAACGCTTCTTGAGGAGATCAAAAGCTCCCTGGGCGGAACCGGACCACTTAAAGCACGTCTTGACAGAAGTCAGAGCTGTGAGAGGAGCAGCCACTTGACCGAAATTACGAATGAAACGCCGATAGAAATTAGCGAAACCGAGAAAGCGCTGCAACTCGACACGTGACTTAGGAACGGGCCAATCGCTGACAGCCTGGACCTTAGCGGGATCCATCTGAATGCCTTCAGCGGAAATAACAGAACCGAGAAATGTGACAGAGGAGACATGAAAGGCGCACTTCTCAGCCTTCACGTAGAGACAATTCTCTAAAAGGCGCTGGAGTACACGTCGAACGTGCTGAACATGAATCTCGAGTGACGGTGAAAAAATCAGGATATCGTCAAGGTAAACGAAAACAAAGATGTTCAGCATGTCTCTCAGTACATCAATAACTAATGCCTGAAAGACAGCTGGAGCATTAGCGAGACCGAACGGCAGAACCCGGTATTCAAAATGCCCTAACGGAGTGTTAAACGCCGTTTTCCACTCGTCCCCCTCTCTGATGCGCACGAGATGGTAAGCGTTACGAAGGTCCAACTTAGTAAAGAACCTGGCTCCCTGCAGAATCTCGAAGGCTGACGACATAAGGGGAAGCGGATAACGATTCTTAACCGTTATGTCATTCAGCCCTCGATAATCCACGCAGGGGCGCAGAGTACCGTCCTTCTTCTTAACAAAAAAAAACCCCGCTCCGGCGGGAGAGGAAGAAGGCACCACGGTACCGGCGTCGAGAGAAACAGACAGATAATCCTCGAGAGCCTTACGTTCGGGAGCCGACAGAGAGTATAGTCTACCCCGAGGGGGAGTGGTTCCCGGAAGGAGATCAATACAACAATCATACGACCGGTGAGGAGGAAGGGAGTTGGCTCTGGACCGACTGAAGACCGTGCGCAGATCATGATATTCCTCCGGCACTCCTGTCAAATCACCAGGTTCCTCCTGAGAAGAGGGGACAGAAGAAACAGGAGGGATAGCAGACATTAAACACTTCACATGACAAGAAACGTTCCAGGATAGGATAGAATTACTAGACCAATTAATAGAAGGATTATGACATACTAGCCAGGGATGACCCAAAACAACAGGTGTAAAAGGTGAACGAAAAATCAAAAAGGAAATGGTCTCACTGTGGTTACCAGATACTGTGAGGGTTAAAGGTAGTGTCTCACATCTGATACTGGGGAGAAGACTACCATCTAAGGCGAACATGGGCGTGGGCTTCCCTAACTGTCTGAGAGGAATGTCATGTTTCCGAGCCCATGCTTCGTCCATAAAACAACCCTCAGCCCCAGAGTCTATCAAGGCACTGCAGGAAGCAGCCGAACCAGACCAGCGTAGATGGACCAACAAGGTAGTACAGGATCTTGATGGAGAGACCTGAGTAGTAGCGCTCACCAGTAGCCCTCCGCTTACTGATGAGCTCTGGCTTTTACTGGACATGAAATAACAAAATGTCCAGCAGAACCGCAATAGAGGCAAAGGCGGTTGGTGATTCTCCGTTCCCTCTCCTTAGTCGAGATGCGAATACCTCCCAGCTGCATGGGCTCAGTCTCTGAGCCGGTGACTCGCATATCGATAATTCACTGTTAAGTGTTTGGTTCACGGACTATTAACACTTTGTTTTCATCAGAAGAGAAATGTGTGAAATGTCCGGCAATCAGTAAATACTACTGGACAACATTATAAATCATCCCATCAGTGTCATACCATGTACAATATATGGGAAGATCTAGACAATGGGGACTGTCTAATTGTTCTGATTTTTTGCAGTATTGCGGACATGCAGAGACGCAAACAATTAAGTTGGGTTCCTTTTCATCTCCAACACTGTGACCTTCCATTATAGAGCTTTGCTTTGGTGTGGATTTAGACTTATATGTTCACATCAGTTGTGTTTCTCCATTGTATTCACTTTTCCATGTTCTATTGTGAATTGTGTTTCTGTGCAGCTATGGAAAGTTAAAATAAAACTATCAGCAAACCAGCCTTTGTATTGAATACATGGAATTGGATTGTGATGATACCGATGAATGAGTCCTGCACACAATGTGCTTATTTTTTATTCAATGTTTTTACCAGGAATTATATTTGATATCATGTATATGAAATTGTTTGGTGAAATATGCATAAAAGCAGAGTCATTGCCCATAATTCCACACCTTTAGATAGTTGTGCTTCCAATTTTAATCATCAGGATTTAGTGACTAAAAAATAGAAATACAAATAAAATGTGTTGATCTACTGGGATTTTTAAAATACTTGAACTTCCTGTTTTGTCTGCTTGGACTCGAGAGATAAGTATGGTTGTGTTAATGTTCTTGCAGGCAGTCATGTTCTTTTGATGAATTGATTTATGTTTTGAGAAGGCAACTTCACCTTGAAAACACATTTACTGTTTTGCAAAAGGCCACAAAGTTCTGTGTCTTGTGGATTCTTGTTTTGAAAATCGACAAAAAATGCTTGTACGGGATTGAGATAAACTGTA
Source organism: Salvelinus namaycush (assembly GCF_016432855.1). Lineage (NCBI taxonomy): Eukaryota > Metazoa > Chordata > Actinopteri > Salmoniformes > Salmonidae > Salvelinus > Salvelinus namaycush. The sequence goes on from NC_052309.1 coordinate 82,099,037, forward strand.
ATAAAATAATAACTGTAGTACTCTAGTAATCGAAACATTTCAATAACTAAGTGGATGGAAAAAGCTTTCTGACCGCAACCATGACTGGACAGAATATAGTGGTCAGGAGGACAGGCAGGCTTGCTCTTACCAGCTCTGCATACTGGAACTATCCCAAACCGTCCACCTTCCATGAAGAGGCAGTTGCAGCTTTTCACCTGTTGATGGTGCTGCCCACTTCCATAATATTAGTCCCTTGTAGATCGAGATTCATACTTTCTTTGTAACCTACAGTCTGTTAAGCGTTTGGCTGATGGAAGATTTGTACATGAGAGGATGTATTTTGGTGTTTATTGTAACCTCAATCATTCAAAGGCCATGTGACCACAATGTATCTGACATGGAGATGGTATTAGAGATGAGTCAAGCCACTAGACAGTTCAATACGCTTTTGTGTCATATCATTATTTCTATGCTTTTGTTTTATCATGTTTGTCATTAATTCTACAAATCAGCCGGCAAATAAACAGGTTATGCAGCCATGCAGCCCTTTTGTTAGAAAGTTTCTCTGGTGAAACCTCACCACCACACCTCTCTATCCATCCAGCTACTATATCACATATAGTAGCTACAATGTCACACCAGCATGGTACAGTGCAGTATAGTACCAACAACAGCATGGTAGAGTAGTATAGTGCAGTATAGTACCAACACTAGCATGGTACAGTAGTACAGTACAGTACAGTACAGTATAGTACCAACAACAGCATGGTAGAGTAGAACAGTGCAGTATAATACCAACACCAGCATGGTACAGTGCAGTATAGTACCAACACTAGCATGGTACAGTAGTACAGTGCAGTATAGTACCAACACTAGCATGGTACAGTATAGTACCAATACCAGCATGGTACAGTAGTACAGTACAGTACAGTACCAATACCAGCATGGAAGAGTTGTACAGTGCAGTATAGTACCAACAACAGCATGGTAGAGTAGTATAGTGCAGTATAGTAACAACACTAGCATGGTACAGTAGTATAGTGCAGTATAGTAACAACACTAGCATGGTACAGTAGTACAGTATAGTACCAACACCAGCATGGTACAGTACAGTATAGTACCAACACAAGCATGGTAGAGTAGAACAGTGCAGTATAATACCAACACCAGCATGGTACAGTGCAGTATAGTACCAACGACAGCATGGTAGAGTAGTATAGTGCGGTATAGTACCAACACTAGCATGGTACAGTAGTATAGTGCAGTATAGTACCAACACTAGCATGGTACAGTAGTACAGTGCAGTATAATACCAACACCAGCATGGTACAGTGCAGTATAGTACCAATACCAGTATGGTAGAGTAGTACAGTGCAGTATAGTACCAACACCAGCATGGTACAGTAGTACACTATAGTACAGTACAGTATAGTACCAGCACTAGGATGGTAGAGTAGTATAGTATAGTACAGTACCAACACCAGCATGGTAGATTAGTACAGTATAGTACAGTACAGTATAGTACCAACACCAGCATGGTAGATTAGTACAGTATAGTACAGTACAGTATAGTACCAACACCAGCATGGTAGAGTAGTATAGTATAGTACAGTACCAACACCAGCATGGTAGATTAGTACAGTATAGTACAGTACAGTATAGTACCAACACTAGGATGGTAAAGTAGTATAGTATAGTACAGTACCAACACCAGCATGGTAGATTAGTACAGTATAGTACAGTATAGTACCAACACTAGGATGGTAAAGTAGTATAGTATAGTACAGTACCAACACCATCATGGTAGATTAGTACAGTATAGTACAGTACAGTATAGTACCAACACTAGGATGGTAGAGTAGTATAGTATAGTACAGTACCAACACCAGCATGGTAGATTAGTACAGTATAGTACAGTATAGTACCAACACTAGGATGGTAAAGTAGTATAGTATAGTACAGTACCAACACCAGCATGGTAGATTAGTACAGTATAGTACAGTATAGTACCAACACTAGGATGGTAAAGTAGTATAGTATAGTACAGTACCAACACTAGGATGGTAGAGTAGTATAGTATAGTACAGTACCAACACCAGCATGGTAGATTAGTACAGTATAGTACCAACACTAGGATGGTAGAGTAGTATAGTATAGTACAGTACCAACACCAGCATGGTAGATTAGTACAGTATAGTACAGTACCAACACCAGCATGGTAGATTAGTACAGTATAGTACAGTATAGTACCAACACTAGGATGGTAAAGTAGTATAGTATAGTACAGTACCAACACCAGCATGGTAGATTAGTACAGTATAGTACAGTATAGTACCAACACTAGGATGGTAAAGTAGTATAGTATAGTACAGTACCAACACCATCATGGTAGATTAGTACAGTATAGTACAGTACCAACACCAGCATGGTAGATTAGTACAGTATAGTACAGTATAGTACCAACACTAGGATGGTAGAGTAGTATAGTATAGTACAGTACCAACACCAGCATGGTAGATTAGTACAGTATAGTACAGTATAGTACCAACACTAGGATGGTAAAGTAGTATAGTATAGTACAGTACCAACACCAGCATGGTAGATTAGTACAGTATAGTACAGTATAGTACCAACACTAGGATGGTAAAGTAGTATAGTATAGTACAGTACCAACACCATCATGGTAGATTAGTACAGTATAGTACAGTACAGTATAGTACCAACACTAGGATGGTAGAGTAGTATAATATAGTACAGTACCAACACCAGCATGGTAGATTAGTACAGTATAGTACAGTACAGTATAGTACCAACACCAGCATGGTAGAGTAGTATAATATAGTACAGTACCAACACGAGCATGGTAGATTAGTACAGTATAGTACAGTACAGTATAGTGCCAACACCAGCATGGTAGAGTAGTATAGTATAGTACAGTACCAACACCAGCATGGTAGATTAGTACAGTATAGTACAGTACAGTATAGTACCAACACCAGCATGGTAGAGTAGTATAATATAGTACAGTACCAACACGAGCATGGTAGATTAGTACAGTATAGTACAGTACAGTATAGTGCCAACACCAGCATGGTAGATTAGTACAGTATAGTACCAACACTAGGATGGTAGAGTAGTATAGTATAGTACAGTACCAACACCAGCATGGTAGATTAGTACAGTATAGTACAGTACAGTATAGTACCAACACCAGCATGGTAGAGTAGTATAGTATAGTACAGTACCTACACCAGCATGGTAGATTAGTACAGTATAGTACAGTACAGTATAGTGCCAACACCAGCATGGTAGAGTAGTATAGTATAGTACAGTACCAACACCAGCATGGTAGATTAGTACAGTATAGTACAGTACAGTATAGTACCAACACTAGGATGGTAGAGTAGTATAGTATAGTACAGTACCAACACCAGCATGGTAGATTAGTACAGTATAGTACAGTACAGTATAGTACCAACACTAGGATGGTAGAGTAGTATAGTATAGTACAATACCAACACCAGCATGGTAGATTAGTACAGTATAGTACAGTACAGTATAGTACCAACACTAGGATGGTAGAGTAGTATAGTATAGTACAGTACCAACACCAGCATGGTAGATTAGTACAGTATAGTACAGTACAGTATACAGTATAGTACCAACACTAGGATGGTAGAGTAGTATAGTATAGTACAGTACCAACACCAGCATGGTAGATTAGTACAGTATAGTACCAACACTAGGATGGTAGAGTTGTATAGTATAGTACAGTACCAACACCAGCATGGTAGATTAGTACAGTACAGTACCAAACCCTAAACAACACTGCTGAGCAGATGTGTGTTAAACACCTACAGCCACCACTACTCAGAGGAATCCCAAACAAAGGAAGGATTGGGGGCACGTTCAAGCTCTCTAGTTCTTTATATTTCTGCGGAGCAGGTGTAGAGCAGCTCATTTCAAAGGACAGAGGATCAGAGAGGGAGAGTTCAAAGGTGGCAGTGTAAAGTATGGGATTAGGGGACAGGGACCGCAAACATGCATTGTCCTAGTGCTTTTGAAGCAGGTTGTCAACTAATTGCTCAATATGACTGGTGTTGTTTGTTAGTCAACATTACAATAAATACCATCGGAATAATTTGTTAGTTTGATCTCTAGGATCTTTAGTCAAGAGAGAGTTGTGGTCAAATCACAAATGGTCAAGTGATATAAATAAACTTTAATTTGATTTGATAGCATATTGAGTTTCAGGCATGTTCACATTCATTTGTTGCAAATTGCAGATTGTCACGCCCTGACCTTAGAGATCCTTTTTATGTCTCTATTTTTGGTTTGGTCAGGGCTTGAGTTGGGGTGGGTATTCTATGTTCTATGTTGTGTATTTCTTTGTGTTTGGCCGGGTGTGGTTCTCAATCAGAGGCAGCTGTCTATCGTTGTCTCTGATTGAGAACCATACTTAGGTATCCCTTTTTTCCACCTGTCTTTGTGGGAAGTTGACTTTGTTTAGGGCACTTTGCCTTTGAGCTTCACGGTTTGTTTTTGTGGTGTTTATTGTTTTGTTTGGCGTCATTTTGATAAAATAAAGAAAATGTACGCTCACGACGCTGCACCTTGGTCCTCATCTTTCAACAGCCATGACACAGATAGCCTACTTGTTTATATATATCCCTACACCATAAACGTTAACACCAGAGGTACTACCAGTGGTGTACTTAAGTAAAAAATACTTTAAAGTACTACTTAAGTAGTTTTTTTGTGTATCTGTATTTTACTTTACTATTTATATTTTTGACAACTTTTACTTTTACTTCACTACATTCTTAATGAAAATACTTTACTTTTTACTCTATCAATTTTTCCTGACACTCAAAAGTACGCGTTACATTTTGAATGCTTAGCAGGACAGTAAAATGGTTCAATTCACACACTTATCAAGAGAGCATCCCTGGTCATCCCTACTGCCTCTGATCTGGCGGACTCACTAAATGCACATGCTTCATTTGTAAATTATGTCTGAGTGTTGAAGTGTGCCTCCTTGCTATCCTTGAATTAATTAAAAAAAACTAGAAAATGGTGCCATCTGGTTTGCTTTATATAAGGAATTTGAAATGATTTATACTTTTACTTTTGATACTAAAGTACATTTTAGCAATTACATTCACTTCTGAGTATATTTAAATCCGAAAACTTTTAGACTTTTACTCAAGTACTATTTTATTGGGTGACTTTCACTTTTGCTTCAGTCATTTTCTATTAAGATATCTTTACTTTTACTCAAGTATGACAATTGGGTACTTTTTCCACCACTGGAGGGTAGTGTATTTGTGTACTTGTATCTCTAAGCCAAGTTCAGCCATTTCTAGACGTTGGGGAACCGAGTCTTGATATCATAATGGGGCGAAGCTGAAACCGTGTCTAATCCCCTTACTGGTTAATTAATGACACATGTTCCTCTTCCTCTGCGACAAGCCTGATGACCGGCAGCATTGACCTTGCCTGAGTCCCAAATGGCATCCTATTCCCTATATAGTACATCACTTTCGACCATCCAGGGCTCCTAGGGCTCTGGTCAAAGATAGGGCTTTGGTCAAAAGTAGTGCACTAAATAGGGAAAAGGGTATAATTTAGGAAGCAGCCCTCACCCCCAGTCTCTAATTAATGTGGTAGGGTATTACTTTCCTCATGTCATGCCCCCTCATAGAGATGGCTGTTTGGAAACCTGTGCTGTCTCTGTAAACCTGTTGGGAACCTGTGCTGTGTACTGTCTCTGTAGTATTCTGAGTAGTACCAGAGGATGCAGATGGCATAGTGAGTGCCCATTAGAAGCAGACAGGGGTACGAGCTGTGAGGAACATCACAGCTGTATGTCCAGAGGAAGCCTCAGAGGAAGCCTCAGAGGAAGGAGGAAGTAGTAACTTTCAGATAGAATATGATGGGACAGAGTGAGGCTCTAACTCTTGTTTTCCTCCCCTGAGCTTTGCGGATTTTCCTCCCCTGACCTTTGGGGCTTCTCCTCCCCTGAGCTTTGGGGCTTCTCCTCCCCTGACCTTTGGGGCTTTTCCTCCCCTGAGCTTTGGGGCTTCTCCTCCCCTGACCTTTGGGGCTTTTCGTCCCCTGACCTTTGTTGTGTCTTTGGCTATGCCGGATTAAGTGATATGACATGCTATTCTATAAAATCCTTTCTCTGTAATTAATATTACCTGATTGAGCTAATCAAGTAACTAGAAAGTCGTGGCACCACGAAAGACTGTTTATAGAGCTGTTATCTTCCGAATAAACTCTTAAAGACCTAGTAATATTTTACATCAATAGCAGTCAATATTAATCGTCACCTTATTTCAGTCTCGTCTGAAAGTTGTAAATTCTTGATTATCTACACGAACCCTGGCTAATAAGTTGTATCAGCAATACAAAATTGGGTTTAATTATTTATTTACTAAATACCTAACTAATCACACAGAATTACATATACACAGAATGCAAATTATGTCATACAGAAAACGTCCCTGGTGGACGGAGCCGACATGACGGCTGGTTACACAAAGGAAAGGGGGTTGGGTTTGAGTGAAAGAGCGGGAAGACTGAGGAACAAAGGGAGAGGCTATGCTATCGTAAATACAGTATCTTATGCATTCTAAAATTACCGCCCATTTGGAAAAGGGAAATGCAATAAATATTTACTCTGAGCTGGTTGGTCGTAGATGCTGGCCGTGTTGCCCAACAGAGATCTTGCTGTCCTCGGAAGAATGTCTCTGGTAGTAAATGGTACACGTTGTAGTATCGTCGTTGTGTGTTAGACTGGATACGTCGTCCGTCTTTTCCTAGCCCACGTTTACAGCGGCCGCTGCTAACTCAACGGCTAGGAGGTATCACTTCTGTAGTGAATAAGAGTTCAAAGTTCATACCATTTGCAACCAAAGCTCACGCTGAGGTTGGCTTAGTTCTGTAGTTATTATCTGAATCCTTCTGACATCGGACCTTCGTCCTAATGTACCCGGAACAGAAAGTTATTCGCCCTTTTAACGCAGAGGCTGCAGGCCTCGCGTACTCGGAACAGGAGGTTACATTTTCGTCAAGGGCTTATATAGTGGAGGGAGAGAAGGGTGTGTTTCATAGTTTATAACCAATGTCTCTACACAGGGGCGGGCCACTGATTGAGCAGAGCTCTAACCTTATGAAAACCCAATTCTCTCATTTGGAAGCTAAAATTATATTTCATCTTTTCACAAATAGTGTTATATTTAAACATTTAAATTGCACAACAATTCCATGTGAATCTGATAACTACAATGTGTAGACTTTCCCAGATACAGTTTATGTCGTCCTGTCATCAGTCATAATGTCTCAGATGACAACCGAACTGACATCATATTCATTAAGTACCAACGCATATTTTCAACTGGTTCTATTACCGAAATATGGTTCCTTTCCCTCCACTTGTTTGATGTTCCCAGACTCTCTATGTTTAACAAAGGCTATTCAAGAGTTCTTCAGTAGAGTCAGAGAGAGAGGGAAGGGAGAAAGGTATTTATGAGGGGGTCATAAACCTTACCCACAGGCCAACGTCATGACACCTTTGGGGCTTTTCCTCCCCTGACCTTTGGGGCCCCATTCTGATAATAAAGGACAGGAAAGCCTTAATCAGATTAAAGCACTACTAACTCCCCCCAGCATCAAGTCTAAACACTCCTCAGATCACACACACACATATCCACTGTCTCATTCATAGCACATCTTGATCTGATGATACCACAGCCACTTGTCGGTAGATGTTTTTCATAGAGGCACCTGTTTTTATTTGGAACCACACGGTAAAGGACCATTTCCTGTGACCAGTGGCAGTTGTACTGTACATATATAGGCCTATTACAGTGACCAGTGGCAGTAGTATGTTACATACAGTATATAGGCCTTTATACAGCCTCATCAAGGTAAACACGTACTCAAGGCATCCATCAGCAATTACACTGGTTTGGTGGTTTGCTTTGCACACCACAGAGGCCTTGGTCAGATGTTGAAGGCCCCTGCACGTACTGTGCTGTGTATACAGAGAACAAAGCTTTTGTTTCCTGTCCTTAACACTAATACACAACCATCCTTTCATCATGGAATAATATCTACAAGATGTGTGTTACCACCACCACCTTACCATCTTACACATGGTGCTATAGGATGGCTGCCTGGTCCTACATAAGGGGGCTGCCATCCATGTGTTTCTAAGGGGCATGCCAGACCTGGGTTCAAATCCTCTTTGCTAACTTTTCAAATACTTGATCAAGCTCTTAATTGAGCTTGCCTGTTGCAATGGAACCAATAGAATAGTCCCAGAAGTCCAAACCCCACCAACCTGGCATTCCATATTGGCTAAAGCAATTTCTCAAAGTATTTGAAAGGTTTCAAATAGTATTTGAACCCAGGTTCCGAGGGGCATACATATGGGCCTTTCCACAGCCTAGCCAAACATCTGTCTCTCTCCCAGTCCCTACGCGATGAATGAAAGCATAAACAGTGTTTTTATAAATGGAATGGGAATGTGATTTTCTACTGAGGATCAAAGGGAACGTTCAGAACATCCGGGACTCGTGGCACTGCTCCAGGCTGGGCATTGTTCTAATTCCACTCTATCAGGTGAACATGTGTTATAGACGGCGATTCTAGTGTAGAGGAGAACCTGGGAAATAATGAGGTTACTTGGTCTCTGCCTCTCAGATAGAGGTGAAGTGTAACGTAACCTGATGTGTAGTTTACAGACTGCATAAGATGAATGGTATATATTGGCAGCATGTCTGTCACAACATACAGACTATAAACATTGCAACATTGTACAGTAAAGGCCTTTGGTGTGTTAGAACTTGTGAGAAACCGACATTGTAACAATATGATTTAAAGCTAACTCAGTCTTTCTCTTACTAGCCTCTCTTACTTAGTTCATTTTGGTCAGTTCATTTATAGTGAGAGGGGACAGTATGTTGTGAAATTGGACGACAAGTACAGTAAAATATGAGGTACTCTACGTGAACTGCCGAGCAAGAGGGTCTCTATGTGGGTCTCTACTGAGAACATAAACAATGTGAAACATCTGAGAAATGATATAGGTCTTCAAATGGCCTAACCTCCTTTATAGCAGACTTTATCACACCATCTACTGTACCAGGCGTAGAGTTGACATTCCTGTAACTTCCCTGCTCTAAGGGTCAGTTGGATGTTGGATGAATAGCAGGTGTTTGGAAAAACAACCTCCTATCTGGGCTGTCATCGTTGTCTTTGGTGATGGAACCGCCAGACAGAGCCGGCTGGCTCTGAGAGCCTCAAAGTGAGTATTACAGTATACACCAACCAACCAGGGGTGTGAGCTGCTGGTATTGTACTGGGTGTCTCTCGGATCAGGGACAAGTTTACTTTTTGTTGAGGGATGGAGGGTGGACTGGGAGAGAGAGAGAGAGAGGAGGCCTTGAAAAGGTTAATAAGATGTCTCTGATTGTTTACCTTTGTCTGCTTTTATCATCAACCATGATGGTACAGTAGACCAAAGCAACAGAATAAGAAAGGAAACACATAGCAACACGATATGAAGAGAGGCTGTGTTCAGGTTATAATGTGTTTATGGTGTTGAGGCTGTGTTCAGGTTATAATGTGTTCATGGTGTTGAGGCTGTGTTCAGGTTATAATGTGTTTATGGTGTTGAGGCTGTGTTCAGGTTATAATGTGTTCATGGTGTTGAGGCTGTGTTCAGGTTATAATGTGTTTATGGTGTTGAGGCTGTGTTCAGGTTATAATGTGTTTATGGTGTTGAGGCTGTGTTCAGGTTATAATGTGTTTATGGTGTTGATGCTGTGTTCAGGTTATAATGTGTTCATGGTGTTGAGGCTGTGTTCAGGTTATAATGTGTTTATGGTGTTAAGGCTGTGTTCAGGTTATAATGTGTTCATGGTGTTGAGGCTGTGTTCAGGTTATAATGTGTTTATGGTGTTGAGGCTGTGTTCAGGTTATAATGTGTTTATGGTGTTGATGCTGTGTTCAGGTTATAATGTGTTTATGGTGTTGATGCTGTGTTCAGGTTATAATGTGTTTATGGTGTTGAGGCTGTGTTCAGGTTATAATGTGTTTATGGTGTTAAGGCTGTGTTCAGGTTATAATGTGTTTATGGTGTTAAGGCTGTGTTCCGGTTATAATGTGTTTATGGTGTTGAGGCTGTGTTCAGGTTATAATGTGTTCATGGTGTTGAGGCTGTGTTCAGGTTATAATGAGTTTATGGTGTTGATGCTGTGTTCAGGTTATAATGTGTTTATGGTGTTGAGGCTGTGTTCAGGTTATAATGAGTTTATGGTGTTGAGGCTGTGTTCAGGTTATAATGTGTTTATGGTGTTGAGGCTGTGTTCCGGTTATAATGTGTTTATGTTATTGAGGCTGTGTTCAGGTTATAACGTAAAATCCAAACACATACATCCACATGGCTCCATAACCCCCCTCATATGCTGGGGGATGGTTTGAATTATGGGTAATTGCCAATGTGTCCTCGAAGACCATGGTGTCCACTTAAATTATGGTGTCCACTTAGACCATGGTGTCCTCTTAGACCATGGTATCCTCTTAGACCATGGTGTCCACTTAAATTATGGTGTCCACTTAGACCATGGTGTCCTCTTAGACCATGGTATCCTCTTAGACCATGGTGTCCTCTTAGACCATGGTGTCCTCTTAGACCATGGTGTCCACTTAGACCATGGTGTCCACTTAGACCATGGTGTCCACTTAGACCATGGTGTCCACTTAGACCATGGTGTCCTCTTAGACCATGGTGTCCTCTTAGACCATGGTGTCCTCTTAGACCATGGTGTCCTCTTAGACCATGGTGTCCTCTTAGACCATGGTGTCCTCTTAGACCATGGTGTCCTCTTAAATTCAGGAGAAGAAAGGGGATCTGGATCTCCCAAGACACCCTGAATTTATACCACAGAGGTTAGCAACCAGGACTACCAGAGGAGAAGTTAGGACCCCCCATCTGGGGCCTGGGGGGTCCTAACTTGCAGACACACACACAAACACACACACATGCAGACATATGCATGCAATGCACACATACACACACACACACACAAACACACACACACACACACATGCACACAAACACGCACAACGTGATCTGCATCTCATATAACACTAGAAGCCCTAACCAGAGATGAGAGGGAGGATGTGTGTGTTTGGATGAGAACAGGAGATACTGTGATGAAATAGATGGGAGATATGGAGAAGGGCTGTCTTTCTTTAGTGTGGATAAACACCAGTGTTGGAGGAAGAGAGGAGGAGAGGCGGGATTGTTCCAAATTTACACCGTGGAGGAGACATGGTGTGTGTGTGTGTGTGTGTGTGTGTGTGTGTGTGTGTGTGTGTGTGTGTGTGTGTGTGTGTGTGTGTGTGTGTGTGTGTGTGTGTGTGTGTGTGTGTGTGTGTGTGTGTGTGTGTATGTGTGTGTGTATGTGTGTGTGTGTGTGTGTGTGTGTGTGTGTGAACATGTGTGTTCATTTCTATTAACATCTGGATCCCCCTCATCACCTGATTGAGGGGAATTCCGTATTTCTACAGCTTTCTGCCCTTCAGCTCCTCCTGTGTGAACACACCTCCCTAACCTGCTTCACACACACACACACACACACACACACACACACACACACACACACACACACACACACACACACACACACACACACACACACACACACACACACACACACACACACACACACACACACACACACACACACACACACACACACACCTGTCTCTGACACAGAAGAACCTTTTTCACAGAAGGTTCTTCCTGGAACCAAAAGGGGTTCTCCTATGGGGACAGCCGAAGAACCCTTTTGGAACTCTTTTTTCTAAGAGCGTATAATATCCTGACATGAAAGAGATGTTGAGCGATTCATTGACATGACTTTATACTGTATATGAACAACGCCAAGACCATCAACCAGATCCAGACTATCTCTTTTTGAAATAACTAAATCAACGAAATAAATTCAAACATGATTCATATTTCACCATTGAAAAAACTTTGATTTAGTATCTGAAATTGGCCAGTTCAGAATTATTATTCACACATCTGCCTTCACATGTTGTTCTTTGAATGGCGTGCCAAGGAGGCAAATACCTCCTAATCCTCCAAATCATTCAACTGACATGTATTTATTCTGTCTATTCGTCAGCTTCTTTCCACTGGGTTCAATGTCTTTGTAGCCATGTACAGAGTGTACCGTGAGTGTACTGTGGACCAGACTGACACAGGTATTAAGACTTGGTTAGGAACGCGTGTTGTGTGGTCCATTTTCATCAAAGACATGAGAGAGGGTTAGATTCGTCCGCTCTAAGTATGGATGGTGTCACGCCCTGACCTTAGTTTTCTATGTTTTCTGTATTATTTTGGTCAGGTCAGGGTGTGACGAGGGTGGGTATGTGTGTTTTTGTCTTGTCTAGGGGTTTTGTTTATCTATGGGGATTTTGTATGTCTAGGTAATGTAGGTTTATGGTGGCCTGAATTGGTTCCCAGTCAGAGGCAGCTGTTTATCGTTGTCTCTGATTGGGGATCCTATTTAGGTTGCCATTTTCCATTTAGGTTTTGTGGGTAGTTGTCTATGTGTAGTTGCATGTCAGAACTCGTTGTAATTAGCGTCACGTTCATTTTTGTTAGTTTGTTTAGTGTTCTTCATTTATTATTAAAGAAGAATGCCTTCAAATCACGCTGCGCCTTGGTCTCCTCACTACGACGAACGTGACAGATGGTGCAATGAAATGCTGTAAAATCCTCATATCCCATGCTTTATGCTTGTGGTTTAATAAAGTTGGGGAACCACTGCTCTATGGATAAACATTACTTCAGTTCAACAATACAACTTTTTATTAATCCAACTGTTACGTCAATGAGAAACTGGTCTTCTGCTCCTCTCTCCACCCCCATACAGAACAAACACACACATTGTAGAGGAGTGCAGGTTCAGCTCCTCTCTCCACCCCCATACAGAACAAACACACACATTGTAGAGGAGTGCAGGTTCTGCTCCTCTCTCCACCCCCATACAGAACAAACACACACATTGTAAAGGAGAGCAGGTTCTGCTCCTCTCTCCACCCCCATACAGAACAAACACACACATTGTAAAGGAGAGCAGGTTCTGCTCCTCTCTCCACCCCCATACAGAACAAACACACACATTGTAAAGGAGAGCAGGTTCTGCTCCTCTCTCCACCCCCATACAGAACAAACACACACATTGTAAAGGAGAGCAGGTTCTGCTCCTCTCTCCACCCCCATACAGAACAAACACACACATTGTAAAGGAGAGCAGGTTCTGCTCCTCTCTCCACCCCCATACAGAACAAACACACACATTGTAGAGGAGTGCAGGTTCTGCTCCTCTCTCCACCCCCATACAGAACAAACACACACATTGTAGAGGAGAGCAGGTTCTGCTCCTCTCTCCACCCCCATACAGAACAAACACACACATTGTAGAGGAGAGCAGGTTCTGCTCCTCTCTCCACCCCCATACAGAACAAACACACACATTGTAAAGGAGAGCAGGTTCTGCTCCTCTCTCCACCCCCATACAGAACAAACACACACATTGTAGAGGAGAGCAGGTTCTGCTCCTCTCTCCACCCCCATACAGAACAAACACACACATTGTAGAGGAGAGCAGGTTCTGCTCCTCTCTCCACCCCCATACAGAACAAACACACACATTGTAGAGGAGAGCAGGTTCTGCTCCTCTCTCCACCCCCATACAGAACAAACACACACATTGTAAAGGAGAGCAGGTTCTGCTCCTCTCTCCACCCCCATACAGAACAAACACACACATTGTAGAGGAGAGCAGGTTCTGCTCCTCTCTCCACCCCCATACAGAACAAACACACACATTGTAGAGGAGAGCAGGTTCAGCCACAGTGCAGCGGCTCTTTCAAATGTACTGGATGTTGGAACTGTTACAGCATCTTTACTTTCAGGCTGGGGAGTTTTAGACTTAGACTCAGTTGTAAATCATTTTGTTACAGCAATCTGTGACAAACAACCTATCAACTGTAGAAACGGATTATGCGAATGAGGTTGATGCAAACAACATAACTCTTTGCAAATGATGCAATTACTTAAGTATGTGGGGAAATCTCCCACAGCATTAATATACTTTTATTGTGGCATAAGAGTCCCTGTCTGGTGTGTGTCCACAGACCCCAGAACACAGCCCAAAGCCAAAGTACCTCTAGATGGCGAGGGGATGGGGAGCGGGGAGTGAGGAGAGGGGAGAGGGAAGAGGGGAGAGAAGGGAGAGGGGAGAGGAGAGAGAGGGGAGAGGAGAGAGAGGTGGAGAGGGGAAGAGGGAAAAAGGGGTTAGTTTAATGATGAGGTCAGAGCCTGAGCAGATTCCCACAGAACTGAGGAACTGAAGATGACAGACCCCCGTCAGACACCCTTTAACCCCCATAATCCAGAGAGAGAGAGAGAGAGAGAGAGAGAGAGAGAGAGAGAGAGAGAGAGAGAGAGAGAGAGAGAGAGAGAGAGAGAGAGAGAGAGAGAGAGAGAGAGAGAGAGAGAGAGAGAGAGAGCAAACCCCCTCCATCCACTGGGGAACACAGACGCCCAACTCCAACCCTCTCCTCTACCCAAGACAGAGGTAGAGGTACCCAGAGTTCCCTAAGACTGAAAATACCAAGACTAAGGTAGAGGTACCCATACTTCCCTAAGAGAGTGACTTTTGAAGGAAACCCCCTCACCCCCCTTGAAGTTCCACTCTCATAACTGTGTCTTGTTACAGAGGAAATACATTCTTAACCTAATGCTCAGTGTCCCCTCGGGAGCATAGGCCATCCACCATGGCTCTCCCCCTCACTCACTGAAGGAAGACATCAGACATGCACATATCTGGTACACTCCTGTCCCCTCCGGTTGAAGATATCATCACCAGCCAATGCTCTGTCTGGGGTGTGCGTGTTCTCACAAGCCATGTGATATGTGTTCTACTGGACGTGATTCGACAGTGAGGCAGTGGACATGATGTGCATCATGGTTTAAGAGGACACCATGGTTTAAGAGGACAACATGGTCTAAGAGGACAACATGGTCTAAGAGGACAACATGGTCAACGAGGACACCATGGTCAAAGAGGACACCATAATTTAAGAGGACACCATGGTCAGAGGACACCATAATTTAAGAGGACACATGGTCTAAGAGGACAACATGGTCAACGAGGACACCATGGTCAAAGAGGACACCATAATTTAAGAGGACACCATGGTCAGAGGACACCATAATTTAAGAGGACACATGGTCTAAGAGGACAACATGGTCTAAGAGGACAACATGGTCAAAGAGGACACCATAATTTAAGAGGACACCATGGTCAGAGGACACCATAATTTAAGCGGACACATGGTCAAAGAGGACACCATGGTCAAAGAGGACAGCTATGTACTATGTATATATGTATAAAATCAGTCAATCAATCAATCAAGAGGACAGTGTCTCAGCTGTTGTGCCTCTGTGAGATCTCAGGTGATGTCAGGGTGGCGTGCCACATTCCTTTGGTGACAGGGGAATTTCAAAAGGCGCATCCTTGACCCAATCAATAATTACTGACTCCGGAAACCCAACTAACGGCTGCTTTTTTTGTTCTCCTCTCTCTCGTGCTCTCTCTATTTCTGTTTCCACACCCCCTAGGTATTGTGGATTGATATAGTGTTGTGGAAAACCTTTAAGTGTTAAGGAGAAAATCCAGCTGGAGAGTGATTCTGGTGTGGTCAAGCCACCCGGCCCAGGATCCAGTCTTCCCTTTCCGGTAAGTGAATCGTTCAATGGAAGAGAGAGCTGGGTGGAAATGCATGGTGACAGTAACACATAAAAAAAAGGGGGTTGTGGTTTCATGTTGACGTCATGGCTGTAGAGGTTAAGACTACGAGGCTTGAATGAAAGAAAGCCACAGGGACTCTCCCAAAAGCATTTAGACAACACCTCAGTGTGTGTGTGTGTGTGTGTGTGTGTGTGTGTGTGTGTGTGTGTGTGTGTGTGTGTGTGTGTGTGTGTGTGTGTGTGTGTGTGTGTGTGTGTGTGTGTGCGCGTGCGTGCGCGCGCGTGCGTGCGTGCGTGTGTGTGTGTGTGTGACACTGCAGAGACAGATGTGCACGTGAATATGGAATACAGACAAAGATTAAAGGTCATCTTTCCCCTCCCACACACATTTCCTCATGCGTGTGGACATGCACACACACACACACACCTTTACGGGGCTGTCAGCTTTGCAGCCACAAGTCTTAGTTAATCCCTCAAGCGAGCTCCAAGGCAGGAAACTGTATACTGAACTAATCAGAGCTCTTTCTACCTCTTTCTCCTTCTCACTCATTTCTCTCTCTCTCACTCTCTCTCTCTCACACTCTCTCTCACACAAACACACACACGCTACACATGTACACACACGCTGTACACATATACACACACACACACTTTGACATTCTGAACTCCTTTCACCACAGTGTTTTGGATTAGTAGAGCAGGCGTTTCCCAAATGCTGTGTGGCTTATGTGATGACATAATTGTCATACAGAGTAATTCCCAGCCTTACTGTCAGAGTGCTCTATACCTGATTCCCTCCCTCGGTACAATAGAGACTCCTGTGAAGGTAAATAAAACTAGATGAAAGACTCCTGTATGGACTTGTCCCTTTCAAAGACTTTGAAAAGCTCTTTATAGCCAATGTGATCAAACAGAAAACAAACGGTTTCTCCTCAGCTGGCTTCTGGATGTGTGACAAAGACCTGCATCGATCTTGTTCACAGTCCTATCACAGTGGATACTGTAACTATACATGTATTAAATAGGAACACATTGTTATGTTGATCTTTCATAATGAACAAACCTCCCACCAGGCAAAAATACATTACATCAATTAAATCTTTTTTTTCAACATACTGATCAATATATAGATTGTTTTCTGTTGAATTCGCAAAATATATGCATATTTTAACCAGACTTCAACCACAAATCAACAACAGGTGTGTAAACCAATGTTTCCAATCACACATCACACACCATCTACACCATCTACACCATATCTAAGCCCAACAGCATCATGTGTGCAACAGTCTGTTGATCCAAACAGCCTTTGAGGTTTTTAGAGTAAGTTGCAATAACTTTCTATTCCAAAAGACCACCTTATTAGTGGTGTCCCTACAAGCCTTAGGGTCTGCTATGTTATGAAAGCCAACCTGGAGGCCAGCTGCATGGATGCACCTGTATGGGTCTGGGTAGTGCTTTAGGCTGGGGGGGTGGAAGAGGGGAGGGGAGGCCTGGGGGTAGGATATACACTGGTGTAGGGACCCTGGAGGATGGGTTAAATGGAGAGATCAGTCACCTCACCCAACCCTCCATCTCTCCATCCATCTATCATTCACCTGTGGCATTCAGATAAAAGCTTAAAAAAGGGAGGAGGGAGGAAGAGAGGAGGGGTGGTGCTTTCACTGTATAGAACTGTGTCACCATCGACTTTGTTGTATCTCTTTGAATTCTGTGATCCTGTCTGACTGTAGACCCAGGGGATATCCTTTTACAATCAGAGGTGTGTGTGTGTGTGTGTGTGTGTGTGTGTGTGTGTGTGTGTGTGTGTGTGTGTGTGTGTGTGTGTGTGTGTGTGTGTGTGTGTGTGTGTGTGTGTGTGTGTGTGTGTGTGTGTGTGTGTGTGTGTGTGTGTGTGTGTGTGTGTGTGTGAGTGTGTGTGGGAATGGAGAGATGGACTTAGCGCCCCTGGGGGTAAGGGAGATTTCTATTCTCTTTTCACACAAGACAAACTTCAGACACTACCTTGTACTACACTAGATCTCTGGTGATTGGTGTGAGGGGTGGTCTACTTTAAATTACTACAAAATAAGCGATACACATCACAATAGAAGTTCTATATACCGACTATGGTTGTGTCCCAAATGGCACCCTTTTCCCTATATAGTGCACTACTTTTTACCAAAGCCCTATGGGCCAGGGTCATAAAATCCTGCACATGGGGTGCCATTTGGGACACAATATAATGGAATCAACATAATCCAATTACTGTGAAATGTTAATGTCACTAAACTAAAGTGGATCACTATATGAACTGGTATCAGATGAGAATCAAATCAAAGGAATACATGTGCTCCCAAGTGGCGCAATGGTCTTAGTTACTGCATCTCAGTGCAAGAGGCTTCAATACAGTACCTGGTTCGAATCCAGGCTGTATCACATCTGGCTGTGATTGGGAGTCCCATAGGGCGGCACACAATTGGCCCAGCGTCGTCTGGGCTTGGCTGGGGTAGGCCGTCATTGTAAATAATCATTTGTTCTTAACTGACTTGCCTAGTTAAATAAAAACATGTCATGTGAAACTGATCCAGTACAGTGATGATGAGAAAAGGAGGCTAATATGTCCTCAATGTGGAAACCATTATTACTAAATATCTTGATGAAGAGGACATAGAAACATTCAGACAAAATTTGTCCGTCCCAAATTGCACACTATTCTCTATATGGTCACTACTTTTGACCCAGTCAGAAGTAGTGCACTCTATTGGGAACAGGTTGTCATTTGGGAGGCAGCCACAATATAGGCATCCATCGAGTAAGGTTTTGTAAAGGACTCCAGATATCCATGTAGACGCTAACTACCCTCTCATGGGTGGTGGTAGAGGGATCTGTCATAATGGTTTTCAACCATCTCTGCTGGGAATCTTGTGGCTCTCACAACTATAGCCCAGAGCTCATCTTCTCCAGTCCTGGAAATGACAAAATGAGAGCGGAACATTCTCCTTTTCGGTGGGGAGGACTTGTAATTTGCCGTAATGGCTGACACATGTACACACCATCTGCCGGCCGCTAGCTATGGAAATGTATCAATAGCACACACACGTAGATATATAGACACACACACATGAACACCAGCACGTACACACACACACACACACGTAGATATATAGACACACACACATGAACACCAGCACATACACACACACACACGTAGATATATAGACACACACACATGAACACCAGCACGTACACACACACACACACACGTAGATATATAGACACACACACATGAACACCAGCACATACACACACACACACGTAGATATATAGACACACACACATGAACACCAGCACATACACACACACACACGTAGATATATAGACACACACACATGAACACCAGCACGTACACACACACACGTAGATATATAGACACACACACATGAACACCAGCACGTACACACACACACGTAGATATATAGACACACACACATGAACACCAGCACGTACACACACACACGTAGATATATAGACACACACACATGAACACCAGCACGTACACACACACACGTAGATATATAGACACACACACATGAACACCAGCACATACACACACACACGTAGATATATAGACACACACACATGAACACCAGCACGTACACACACACACGTAGATATATAGACACACACACATGAACACCAGCACGCGCACGCACACACACACACACACAAATACACCGTTCCTCCCCACCCCCAGACACACACATTCTTTCTTCATACATGTGTTTTCAACATCACCACCAGAAAAAACTGTTTGTTTCTCCATTTTCTACGTTTACATTTCTGGATCCAGAACTGTCAGCATACAGGCCCAGATAGAGCAATTAGTACGGGAGAAAAGCCCAAAAACGTCTGATGAAAGAAAGGCTGCATGTTGACCTCATTGTGACTCTGTCCGTCTTTCCTATTCCTAAATCACAGAAGGTTGCGTCTGAAATGGCACCCTATATATACCCTATGGGCCCTGGTCAAATGTAGTGCACTACATAGGGAATAGGGTGTCATTTTGAACGCAGTCAGGAAGTCATTTTCAGAGCTGTGAATTCCACAGTGCCAGTCTGCCCTCTCCTTACATGGATTTACAATGGCTGTTTATGCTTAAAAACCTATCATTATTCTATATTTGCTCTGCAGATGCCAGTATCCATAGAGACCATTGTTTAAGCACTTTTACTTAGTTTTACTGTTAATTGGTCTCTGAATGGACTATGCATGGAGCTTGCAGCAAAACTATTCTTCATAGAAAATGAATAGGGGAATGTTAGTGACGTGTAACAAATAGGAAAAACCAGCTGACAGATATGTGCCAAATTTTTGTTCATGATTCATATTGACTGTTTCAAAACTATCTGTCGACGTTCTCGGCCTTCATCTCTCTCTTAAGGTGTCTGCACGCTTCCCAGCCGAAACAGTTCGGAAGAGTTTGTGCATATATTATTTGCACAAACTCTTTCTATTTTTATTTATTTAATTTGTATTTTATTACATTTTTTACTTCAGTTTATTTTAGTAAATACTTTCGTAACACTTTTTTTCTTAAAACTGCATTGTTGGTTAAGGGCTTGTAACTAAGCATTTCACTGTAAGGTCTACACCTGTGTATTCGGCGTATGACAAATACAATTTTATTTAATTTTATTATATTATGCCAACATGTTGTGACGTTTTTGTTCGTTTTGGACTTCGGTTGTTTGGCCACACAACCTTTTCTCTTGAGACAAGCTGAAAATGGTAGCCGAAGTCTACGCCCCTTCGGCGGTGATTGGTCAACAACAGGGATTCTTCAATAAAGTCTTTGTTGTCATTCAATGAGAGACAACTTGTTTTCATGCACATTTTGTCATTTAGAAATACTGCACCAAACATTTTCTTTAGATGTAAAATTGCCAGACTAAGATCTCCTCTGCAAAAACGTCAAAATCAATGACAGAGTTCTTGAGTTATCATAGATTAATTCTGACTATTTTGAGGAAGTGTCTACTGGCTACAGCGTCTCTAAATGGACAAACAGTACTATTGCTGCTTTTTTCTTGAATGTCTTTTAAGGGAGTATGGGAGCACTCGTTCGCTTCGCCTAGCTGACTTCACCTAGCTGACTTCACCTAGCTGACTTCACCTAGCTGACTTCACCTAGCTGACTTCGGTCAGCTGACTTCGCCTAGCTGACTTCGGTCAGCTGACTTCGGTCAGCTGACTCCGCCTAGCTGACTTCAACTAGCTGACTTCACTTAGCTGACTTCGGCTAGCTGACTTCGGCTAGCTGACTTCGGCCTAGCTGACTCGGGCTAGCTGACTTCACCTAGCTGACTCGGGCTAGCTGACTTCACCTAGCCGACTCGGGCTAGCTGACTTCACCTAGCCGACTCGGGCTAGCTGACTTCACCTAGCCGACTTGGGCTAGCTGACTTGGGCTAGCTGACTTGGGCTAGCTGACTTGGGCTAGCTGACTTGGGCTAGCTGACTTGGGCTAGCTGACTTCACCTAGCTGACTTGGGCTAGCTGACTTGGGCTAGCTGACTTCAACTAGCTGACTTGGGCTAGCTGACTTGAGCTAGCTGACTTGGGCTAGCTGACTTGGGCTAGCTGACTTCACCTAGCTGACTTGGGCTAGCTGACTTGGGCTAGCTGACTTGGGCTAGCTGACTTGGGCTAGCTGACTTCACCTAGCTGACTTGGGCTAGCTGACTTGGGCTAGCTGACTTCAACTAGCTGACTTGGGCTAGCTGACTTGAGCTAGCTGACTTGAGCTAGCTGACTTGGGCTAGCTGACTTGGGCTAGCTGACTTCACCTAGCTGACTTGGGCTAGCTGACTTCAACTAGCTGACTTGGGCTAGCTGACTTGGGCTAGCTGACTTCACCTAGCTGACTTGGGCTAGCTGACTTGGGCTAGCTGACTTCAACTAGCTGACTTGGGCTAGCTGACTTGAGCTAGCTGACTTGAGCTAGCTGACTTGGGCTAGCTGACTTGGGCTAGCTGACTTCACCTAGTTGACTTGGGCTAGCTGACTTCAACTAGCTGACTTGGGCTAGCTGACTTCACCTAGCTGACTTCACCTAGCTGACTTGGGCTAGCTGACTTCATCTAGCTGACTTCACCTAGCTGACTTCAACTAGCTGACTTGGGCTAGCTGACTTCACCTAGCTGACTTGAGCTAGCTGACTTGAGCTAGCTGACTTGGGCTAGCTTACTTCAACTAGCTGACTTGGGCTAGCTGACTTCACCTAGCTGACTGTGTGCATGTGGTTCCCAGACAGATGATCTCTCCTCCAGTTTATTCAAACTGGAGACGCTGGTATTGGTCAGGTTCAAAGGACCTGACACACACACACAAATGCATGTGCACACACACACATACACCTTTGTCAGCCCTGAAACTATATACATTATAGACCTACTGTGTGATGTGATGATCTCTCTCTCAGCAATGCCTTCTGTCCTGCTAGGTTACACCAAACCATAACACTGTATCTACAACAGGTATGCTTGGGAATGAGTTTGGGGCAGGGCTCTGCTTTTCAAGTCTTTGTTGTGAGACTTGTGTCAGTAGATATGAAAGGACTGCCGCACCACTTGTTCTTATGACAAGGAGTCTCAAGGTGCAGATAAAGGTTTGGATGGATGTCCTGAGGGCCTTTCTCATTCATAAGAGGAACGTTTCATCTATCATGAGGTTCAAAGGGGGAACGGTTGTTATTCATTTTTTGTCCTTTTCCTGAGTCAGCATGCACCATAAAACGTGTTAAATTGTGATGGTATTATTTTCTGTTGGTTGTAAATTGATTGAAATGTATGCTTGTTACACACCCAGGTCTGGAAGGATGAAGAGAGGTGTACAATAAGTACAGTAGAATAAAGAACCAGTAGTTGACAATAGCTTACACCATTGAATGCTGCTAAACGTCTCATGGGGCATGTTGTCCATTGCTGGAGAAGGGACGGGTAGAGATTGTTGGGTGTGTCAGCAATCTTTGAAGGAGAGGGGAAACCATGCATGAGAGATCACCAGAGCTGACTTGAGCGCACAGCAAGGCAGTGGAATCATTACTCAGTGAAAATTGAAGTATTGAGCCATGCAGAATGACAAATGCTTGTTTAAAGAGGTTAAAGACCCGTTTTCTGTCTTGTGTAATGATGCGTGACAACGGTATGAGGATCACCTTGATAAGTTCGACGACAATGCTCCAATTTTGGGGTGTTATGATTATGAAACAGCTACACTTTTCAGGATTCAGGAAATAGTTATATAGAGAACAGTTAGGCTACTCAACGTAAGGAAAAGCAGTATGCTGACAACATTTTGTTCCTTGCTCACCGAACAGGACAGCGACTCATGGGATGTAGTGTGGGCTGTAGAACAAGGCTCAACTTTGGAAAGGCGCTGTCCAAAGTATCCGTGTGTTTTACCATGGTCGTGATTTTCACCTATTTCTTCTACTGTCTTACCGGATTATGTGACTCGGCGCCGAGACAGATGTTCGACCATCATACTGTAAACAGAGACTATGATGTATCGGACCGTACGTACGACAACCTGCTGCCGCCAGCGCGACTCTATCCTCACCACCCGGGCGCACCGACTCCCTGGAACAGGACAGACACTTCAACGGGCGCCGCGCTCCACCGTGCAGACGAACAGGTCGCCACGCTAAAGTGGGTTGAAGGCGGACTGCTCCCACAAGAGATACCGAATAGCCCTAAGGAAAATCTAGCTGCTAACGGCATCCCCATGTCCAACACATTTGAGAGTAAGAAGTTCCCACAAGCCATCATAATCGGTGTGAAGAAAGGCGGAACGCGCGCTCTGCTGGAGTTCCTACGGATTCATCCGGATGTGAGAGCTGTCGGGGCAGAACCTCACTTTTTCGACAGGTTCTACGAGAAAGGACTTGAGTGGTACAGGTAAGGCACATATTCTGCTACTTTACAATGTCCATAGAGTGTTTATCAGCGCCAGTACAAACCATGCGCGGCTTCTAGCCTACTCTGATATTGCGATATCTTGAATCGAATCTGTGAATTGGGGGCTGGGGCTACCTTCCATACATATCAAATCTGTTGCAATACAAACATCTAACATATAATTTAGTTGTATTTGTATTGTTCACAACAGTTTCAGTTGAAGCTGCATGTTGAGCCTTGGAGAAAGATGACACCTCAGCCACTGTAGGATGATGAATGGAGATAGGATGACAGGTAGATGAGGAGTAGTGTTCTCCCCTGGGGAAGCTATTCACCTGTGGAGAACTCTGCTGAAGGTTCTTGTCAATAACAGACATAGATATTTGCACATTGACAGTCAGATATCCAGTACTGTGTGTGTGTGTGTGTGTGTGTGTGTGTGTGTGTGTGTGTGTGTGTGTGTGTGTGTGTGTGTGTGTGTGTGTGTGTGCGTGTGTGCGTGTGTGTGTGAGCATGTGTGTGTGTCAATACAACCCTGCCTGACTTGATGTAGGGCTGGATGTAGATGAAGAGTCTATACGTCCCTGGGGTGTTGTTAATCATCATGACAGTGTTTTAAACACAATTTATTCAGTTCAACATGACATCCCATATTAACATACAATCCATGTCTATTCTATTGGAATGGAATGGTGCACTCCCATTAAAAGCCCATGTCCTCTTGAATGATCATAGGCTTTAACCAGACTTTTTCCTCCTTACTAGCTCTCTGACCTTGCTTATAGCTCATTTATTGAGGAAAAATGTACTTACTATGACTGAGATATGTGATTGTCCCAACTAGCTACAGTATTGTAAGTTTAACTGTAAGTCACTATGGATAAGAGCATCTGCTAAATGACTGAAATGCTAAATGTTAACTTAAACGTTACAGTCTCATCTTTGTAGTTAAAGAGGGTTGAATCAATAAGCACGCCCAACTCATAGTCTATACTTCATATACAGCACGCCCAACTCGTAGTCTATACTTCATATACAGCACGCCCAACTCATAGTCTATACTTCATATACAGCACGCCCAACTCGTAGTCTATACTTCATATACAGCACGCCCAACTCATAGTCTATACTTCATATACAGCACGCCCAACTCGTAGTCTATACTTCATATACAGCACGCCCAACTCGTAGTCTATACTTCATATACAGCAGGAACTGGTCTCAATAGAAGATATATACTTCTTTGCAGTAGTTTGATTTTGGATTTGGCCAAGAGTGAATACAGCCACAGTGTGATACAGGCTGAAACTTATAATGTCTTGGTATATACAGTAAAATCTCCACCCAGGCACTGTAGCTACTTTGGAGGTGATAGGATCTGCTGGTAATAGATGACGCAGCTGACCATAGCTGTAATTGGGGTGTAATTATGGCCCTAGCAACCCTATTGCAGGGATATGGATGTTGATGGCCCTTTACCTGCCTTACTGCAGGCCTATGGAGCTAGAGATGGCTGGAGGTTCTGATTACCTTCAGATGTCTGGACTGGAGGATCCTGCTGGAGAATGTCATAGCTGAGGAGAGAGACTGTTTGACAGCGCCTAGAAGCGCTGATCTAGGACCAGGTTCCCTCTGTCCGTGTAATGTTATTCATTATGATCTAAAAAGCTAAACTGATCGTAGATCAGCACTCCTACTCTGAGACATTTTATGAATAGGGTTTTGATGTTTTCATCCTCCCCA
This sequence comes from Salvelinus namaycush, assembly GCF_016432855.1. Taxonomy (NCBI): domain Eukaryota; kingdom Metazoa; phylum Chordata; class Actinopteri; order Salmoniformes; family Salmonidae; genus Salvelinus; species Salvelinus namaycush. Next base: position 82,124,549 of record NC_052309.1, read on the forward strand.
GGGTCAGGAGTTTGTCCAGAAGTTTAATATAAATACTTTTTTACAGCTGATTTATTACTACAACTAGGGCCTGGAGTTGGCTAGGCTAGCCTACTACCAGATCAGGAAAAACTCTGGGCCCCAGGAAAACTATTTCAGGCTGTTACGGCAATTACAGTAAAAACTCAATGAAACAAGTTTCAAATATTAGGAAAATGTCTACACATTTCAGCTGTTTCAAAAACATTGCTCTGCTATTACTATTTAAATCAAATCAATGTTTATCTGTCACATGCGCGGAATACAACAGGTGTAGACCTTACAGTGAAATGCCTACTGTAAGAATTATACTGTAGGAGTGTTGGCTCAACAAGACAATTCTGTTCACACTGCCCTGCTTCAAGGGGGACAACTGTTGGGGGAGTGTCATGCGCTCGAGACATAGCAAGTACACAGTGTTGTAAAAGTACTTAAGTAAAAATGCTTTAAAGTACTACGACTATGTTTTTTTATATATCTGTACTTCACTTTACTATTTATATTTTTAGGCAACTTTTACTTTTGCTTCACTACATTCCTAAAGACAATATGTACTTTTAACTTCATATTTCATATTTCCCCTGACATCCAAAAATACTCGTTACATTTTGAATGCTTAGCAGGACAGAGAAATTGTTAAATTCACACACTTATCAAGAGAACATCACTGGCCATCCCTACTGCCTCCGATCTGGCAGATTCACTAAATACACGTGCTTCATTTGTAAATGATGTCTGACTGTTGGAGTTTGCCCCTGACTAAAAAACAAGAAAACTGTGCCGTCTGGTTTGCTTTATGTAAGGAATTGTATACTTTTACTTTTGATGCTTAAGTATATTTTAGCAATTACATGTAATTTTGATACTTAAGTATATTTAAAACCAAATACTTTTGGACTTATACTCATGTAGTATTTTACTGGGTGAATTTCACTTTAATTTAGGTCATTTTCTATTAAGGTATCTTTTCTTTTACTCAAGTATGACAATTTGGTACTTTTCCCACCACTGCAAGTATGTCAGTTTATATTTGAGTAATACGTGTACTGTAGCTGATATTTTGATGAAAAGTGTAGTAAGTGTGAAGAGGCTCCATGTTCTTTAGTTTGGCCGATTCCTCTGACTGTGTTTGACATGTTTAGGATGACAATGATAGTCAGAGGATTGGGCTACATACAGCACATACTGATCTAGGGTCAGGATTTTGTAACTACAGCACATACTGATCTAGGATCAGGCTATTGTAGCTACAGCACATACTGATATCGGATCAGGCTATTGCAGCTACAGCACATACTGATCTAGGATCAGGCTATTGTAACTACAGCACATACGATGTCATTTATAAAATAGCCTCCAACACTCTACTCAGCAAATTGGATGCAGTCTATCACAGTGCCATCCGTTTTGTCACCAAAGCCCCATATACTACCCACCACTGCGACCTGTATGCTCTTGTTGGCTGCCCCTCGCTTCATATTCGTCGCCAAACCCACTGGCTCCAGGTCATCTATAAGTCTTTGCTAAGTAAAGCCCTGCCTTATCTGAGCTCACTGGTCACCATAGCAGCACCCACCTGTAGCACGCGCTCCAGCAGGTATATTTCACTGGTCACCCCCAAAGCCAATTCCTCCTTTGGCCGCCTTTCCTTCCAGTTCTCTGCTGCCAATGACTGGAACGAATTGCAAAAATCACTGAAGCTGGAGACTCATATCTCCCTCTCTAACTTTAAGCACCAGCTGTCAGAGCAGCTCACAGATCACTGCACCTGTACATAGCCCATCTGTAAATAGCCCATCCAACTACCTCATCCCCATACTGTTATTTATTTTTTTGCTCCTTTGCACCCCAGTATCTCTACTTGCACATTCATCTTCTGCACATCTATCACTCCAGTGTTCAATTGCTAAATAGTAATTATTTCGCCACTACGGCCTATTTATTGCCTTACCTCCTTTATCTTACCTCATTTGCACACACTCTATACAGACTTTCTATTGTGTTATTGACTGTTTGTTTATTCCATGTGTAACTCTGTGTTGTTGTTTGTGTTGCACTGCTTTGCTTTATCTTGGCCAGGTCGCAGTTGTAAATGAGAACTTGTTCTCAACTGGCCTACCTGGTTAAATAAAGGTGAAATTAAAAATAAAATAAATTTAAAAAACATACTGATAGGATCCGGCTATTGTAGCTACAGCACATACTGATATAGGATCAGGCTATTGTAGCTACAGCACATACTGATATAGGATCAGGCTATTGTAGCTACAGCACATACTGATCTAGGATCAGGCTATTGTAGCTACAGCACATACTGATCTAGGACCAGGCTATTGTAGCTACAGCACATACTGATCTAGGATCAGGCTATTGTAGCTACAGCACATACTGATATAGGATCAGGCTATTGTAGCTACAGCACATACTGATCTAGGATCAGGCTATTGTAGCTACAGCACATACTGATCTAGGACCAGGCTATTGTAGCTACAGCACATACTGATATAGGATCAGGCTATTGTAGCTACAGCACATACTGATAGGATCAGGCTATTGTAGCTACAGCACATACTGATCTAGGACCAGGCTATTGCAGCTACAGCACATACTGATATAGGATCAGGCTATTGTAGCTACAGCACATACTGATATAGGATCAGACTATTGTAGCTACAGCACATACTGATATAGGATCAGGCTATTGTAGATAAGCCTTTCTCTCATATAGAAACAACATGCAGGAAGATGAAGTGGGAAAGAATTTGATAACAGATAGTTTGAGTTTGAAAAAGAAAGTGGGAGACAGTAGAGAGAAAGTGAGCGTGAAATTCTCATCTGTAATTTAATATTTTAATTCTTTTTTCTTAACCTTTATAGCAGCATTTAAACTTAAAACATACGAACACATGGAAACATGGAAACACTTCTGCCACTGATCATTTTAGCATGCTGCTGGTACCCCCCCCCCCTCTCTCTCTCTCTCTCTCTCTCTCTCTCTCTCTCCCTCTCTCTCTCTCTCTCTCTCTCTCTCTCTCTCTCTCTCTCTCTCAGGCACACAGACTCTCTCTCTCTCCCTCCCTCCCTCCATCCCTCCCTCCCTCCCTCCCTCCATCCCTCCTGCTCTCTCTCTGTTCATTAAGAGTGGCAGATGAAGGAGGTGAAGTGTTTATGTATAATATCTGTGGCAGCACTGGTTTCCAGGAGGCAGGGCAGGGCAGGGTAGTGTGGTACTATGTGTGTTTTAATTGCCGGGGCTGTAGCAGGCACAACACCATCACAATCACATGCAGATGTGGCCACGGCAACTAGAAACAGTGTTCAGTCACATAAGTGATGTCATGAGCAACACATTGTTTGAACGGACAGTTGATGAAATTATACAAAAGCTACGGTACGTACGTTACCAGAACCATTCTGTAGTGCTCAGCTACGGTACGTACGTTACCAGAACCATTCTGTAGTGCTCAGCTACGGTACGTACGTTACCAGAACCATTCTGTAGTGCTCAGCTACGGTACGTACGTTACCAGAACCATTCTGTAGTGCTCAGCTACGGTACGTACGTTACCAGAACCATTCTGTAGTGCTCAGCTACGGTACGTACGTTACCAGAACCATTCTGTAGTGCTCAGCTACGGTACGTACGTTACCAGAACCATTCTGTAGTGCTCAGCTACGGTACGTACGTTACCAGAACCATTCTGTAGTGCTCAGCTACGGTACGTACGTTACCAGAACCATTCTGTAGTGCTCAGCTACGGTACGTACGTTACCAGAACCATTCTGTAGTGCTCAGCTACGGTACGTACGTTACCAGAACCATTCTGTAGTGCTCAGCTACGGTACGTACGTTACCAGAACCATTCTGTAGTGCTCAGCTACGGTACGTACGTTACCAGAACCATTCTGTAGTGCTCAGCTACGGTACGTACGTTACCAGAACCATTCTGTAGTGCTCAGCTACGGTACGTACGTTACCAGAACCATTCTGTAGTGCTCAGCTACGGTACGTACGTTACCAGAACCATTCTGTAATGCTCAGCTACGGTACGTACGTTACCAGAACCATTCTGTAGTGCTCAGCTACGGTACGTACGTTACCAGAACCATTCTGTAGTGCTCAGCTACGGTACGTACGTTACCAGAACCATTCTGTAGTGCTCAGCTACGGTACGTACGTTACCAGAACCATTCTGTAGTGCTCAGCTACGGTACGTACGTTACCAGAACCATTCTGTAGTGCTCAGCTACGGTACGTACGTTACCAGAACCATTCTGTAGTGCTCAGCTACGGTACGTACGTTACCAGAACCATTCTGTAGTGCTCAGCTACGGTACGTACGTTACCAGAACCATTCTGTAGTGCTCAGCTACGGTGCGTACGTTACCAGAACCATTCTGTAGTGCTCAGCTACGGTACGTACGTTACCAGAACCATTCTGTAGTGCTCAGCTACGGTACGTACGTTACCAGAACCATTCTGTAGTGCTCAGCTACGGTACGTATGTTACGCACTGACTGGGGGTCCCCGTGAGGGTAACACACCTGACCCCTCTGTGCCCGCCGTGCTCAGTTAGCAGAAACTCAACACACTGTTATGTCTGGGTGCACACACACACACAAACACGCACGCACGCACGCACGCACGCACGCACGCACGCACGCACGCACGCACACACACACACACACACACACACACACACACACACACACACACACACACTGTGACAGCCTCCTCTTGAAGCCCTTTGCTTTGACATGTCAGTGTGTATGAACTTCTGTCCTCCTCTCAGAATACATGACAGCTGCATACTGTCAACAGAGCTTTAGCTACCCGCCAAATGGTCTGTGAATCTCGCTTCTTGTATTTGAATATAATCAACTAAAAATATAGCTTTGAAATGCTTTAAAACGAGAACAACATTATAAACGTTTTATCTACAACTGTAACTTTTTATCTACATTGTGTGACCCTTGGCCTCATGCAGTTTTGGAACCAAATGCGTTGTCATTGACAGAGAGACACATGATTATGGACAGAGAAAGACAGTTGGGGGAGCTGACAGCAGTGCATTGTGATTATATGTCTGGAGCCATGTGTCCTGGACAGTGAAATATGATGACTGCATCTGATTCTAATAGAGTGGGAGAGGGACTGCTCGTGCACTGTCATAAAAAACATTATCATTTATGACTGTCAACCACAGGGACATACAGGCGCAATATGCATACTGAAGAGACTTACAGTTTTTTACAATCACTTTGGCACTAATTTCGGAACCTTGATGTCATTTTTCAAAACTCTAGACACAAAATGTACAACCAATGATCAAAATGCTAATTTTTCAAAACTCTAACACTTTTTCCAATTGCTTGGATACAATACACATAAAGCTAAGATCATTTGTTCATTGAACTAAAATCACCTGTTCAAAATGACACAGCTTAACATCAAAGTATTACCATTTCAAAATGCAATTCACACATTACATCTGAGATGACTGTCTATTCATTTCATTACAATGATCTAACTATCAATTGATATAACTGCTCAAAATGATAAGTAACTGTTGCATTACTCATAATGCATAGTTTTATGGAAACTGACAAACAATATTCCATGTTTAGATCATGAAAGTTTCAGGATAACGAGATGTTTCTATGGTCCCATGTACCACTTTTCCAGACCATGTTTTCAGATTTGACATTACTGTACACTCACCGGCCACTTTATTTGGTACACCTATCTAGTACTGGGTAGGACCCCCTTTTGCCTCCACAACAGCCTGAATTATTCATGGTGTTGTACGTTAAGAGATACCATTCTGCACACCACTGTTTTAAACAGCTGTTATTTGAGTATTTGTGGCCTTCCTGTTAGCTTGAATGAGTCTGGACATTCTCCTCTGATCTCTCTCATTAACAAGGTTTTTTTGCCCACAGAACTGCCGCTCACTGAATGTGTTTTGTTTATCGCACCATTCTCTGTAAACTCTAGAGACTGTAGTGTGTAAAAATCCCAGGAAGGCAGCTGTTTCTGAGATGCTGGAATCACCATGTGCGGCATCAACAATCATACCACAGTCAATGTTGCTTAGATTACTCATCTTGCCCGTTCTAATGTTTGGTCGAACAACATCTTAAGCTCTCTACTCTATATACTCTATATATTGAGTTGCAGGGAGCCACATGATTCGCTGTTCGAATGTAACCTTCCTTGATGAGCTAAATCAGGTCTGTAGAGCTGATGGCATGACCTATGTCATTGTGTGGGATAATGTCAAGTTCCACCATGCTCAAATGGTGCAAGCATGGTTTCAGGCCCATCCACAATTTACCACCCTGTACTTACCTCCATACTCTCCTTTCCTTAACCCGATTGAGGAATTTTTCTCCACATGGAGGTGGAAGGTATGATAGGCGTCCTCACGAACAAGCCACCCTTCTCCAGGCCATGGATGACGCATGCAATGACATCACGGCAGACCAGTGTCAGGCCTGGATTCGCCATGCCCGAAGATTCTTAACAAGATGTTTGGCTAATGAAAACATCCATTGTGATGTGGATGAGAACCTGTGGCCAAATCCACAAGACAGGGTTGATGGAAATATAGAAGTACAGTAATCCTTTGTTTTGCTTTTTACAGTAAGCCAGGTGAGGAACACTGCAGTTGACGTTTTACTGTAGTTGTTTTCTTTTTTTCTATCTAATTATTTTAGCTTTGATTCAAAGAAACCTATGTTGTGATTTCATTGTATTTCATCAATAAATTTCATATTTTGTTCAATGATTCCACTGTGTCTGTAGTATTCTCTCTACTAGTCCTTTTACAGTGATGTATTTACGTGTAGTAGCATAATGAAACATGTGTCACATATTTTGTACTGCAATATTTAATGATTGTACGAACAACTACACAGTGAAACTATCGGTATCTTGTGTGTGGGTGATCTAAATGAATGTTCCTATGGTATTTCATGATAAATGAGTTATTTGAACCTATGATTCTGCAAGTGCAAGGTTTCTTTAACGATATGAATGCACAATGCAATGTTTTGAACATTGGACAGCCTGTGTTACAAGTGATGACCGTTTTGAGTTTTGTGTCTAGAGTTTTGAAAAATGACCACAAGGTTCTGAAATTAGTGCCAAAGTGATTGTTAAAAGCTGTAATACACACACACAATCCAATCCCACGCATTGTCTTCCAAAAATCATTGTCTGCTATAAGACAAAACTGCTCAGACCTCTTTTAAGTGTTTTCCACTGACTTCTCTCTGTGATTCTTGCCAGCTCTTTTCCTCAGCTTTCTGGAGCTTTAGTGTGTGTGTGTGTGTGTGTGTGTGTGTGTGTGTGTGTGTGTGTGTGTGTGTGTGTGTGTGTGTGTGTGTGTGTGTGTGTGTGTGTGTGTGTGTGTGTGTGTGTGTGTGTGTGTGTGTGTGTGCGGGGGCGGGTGTGTGTGTGCGGGGGCGGGTGTGTGTGTGCGGGGGCGGGTGGGTGCGGGTGTGTGCGGGTGCGGGCGGGTGGGTGGGTGGGTGTGTGTCTGTGAACGGTACGTCCACGCGTGCTTCTATGCTTGTGAGTGTGTGAGTGCGTGCATGTGTGTGTCTGTGTAGTGTGCATGTGTGCCTACGGACATTACTGAACTAGAAAAAACCACAGAACAGTCCCATCAGAATCAAAAGGGGGATTTAATGACTTTCTGTGTTGTTTCATGGGTTTAAATAGACTTAGGGCCAATGTTTTTCATATGGGCCCTGTGAGAGCCACACCAGACACAGTTGAAACAGGAAAACCGGCAAACCTCAACTTTCCGTGGCACAATGGCATGGATTGTTATGCTTATGTCACCGCGACATGGGCACAATGAAGTACATGAGTTGTCACTGTTTTATATATCGGCCTCCTGTTGTTGAAGACTTTATAATGAACTCATTTGTCTTTCTGCTTTCTTATGAACGTTTTGAATCTTTATTGTATGGAAATGACAAAATGCATCGTTGGCTCATTCTGGGGGGAAAACGTGTCTTTTAGATGGCATGTAAACACCTCTACTTGAAAAGCAGGGAGGGACTGGGAGAAACAGACTTCTTGGAGATGGTGTGTAAACACCTCTACAGGAAAAGCAGGGAGGGACTGGGAGAAAACAGACTTCTTGGAAAGGCTGATGGTAGAAAATACTCCTATTCACTTTTCAATTTGATTAATGGATTGATGACTAACAAATATTACAAATATTACAAACCACTAAATCATTGTGTGTACCAGCGTGAAACCGCCTTAAAGACTTATTTAAGACAGATGGATCAAGAGAGATCATGGAATTCTATCCAGTCCTATTGAGTTATACTGTGTCAATAAACCAAATTGTATGAAACATGCTTTTCTACTTTTGTGCTTTCTCCTGCTAACACCCCCTCCCCTCCCCCCCAACACACACACACACACACACACACACACACACACACACACACACACACACACACACACACACACACACACACACATACACACACACACACACACACACACACACACACACACACACACACACACACACACACACACACACACACACACACACACACACACACACACACACACACACCTCCTAACTTCTCAAATCCCAGCAAGAATGTCACACATATCCCTCCAAAAGAGAACCCTCTTGTGAATAGGACCACTGAATATGCAGTGTAATTTCATACAGTGTAAATTTGTGCCATGTTTCAAAACCTGCAAGCTGGCTTCAAGATGTGTGACATCGTTGACAAAGTCCATCCGTAAGTCAGTGCCTTCTGACATGTTTCACCCAGACAGTGAATTATATGAGAGTAGCTTCTTCATGTATGCCTCTGAGGCAGAGAGGAGATTTATTTGGGTTGGGATCAAACCCAGTCAGACATCACATCAGAAGAGCTACAGTCCAGTCGGACATCTGGACCATAAAAGAGTCAAAAGACCAATAATTGGACAAAAGATCAGAATTGGGCTGCCTGTGTAAACTCAGCCATAGTGTCTTGACTAGACAAAATGGATCTCCACATGTTTTTCATATTGCTTTCATAAAGATGAAAGAATTAGGAATAAGATGCTGTTCACTTGTTCCACTCCTCACTTTCATACAGAAAGATAAACTAGCTACATATTGCAATTCTAAAAACATACAGTAGGCAAGCTGTTGAATGTGTATGTCCTCTTATCATGATTTGTACTGTGTATGAATACAATCAAGCATACAGTACTCAGCCAGTCAGTGAATGTGTATGTCCTCTTATCATGATTTGTACTGTGTATGAATACAATCAAGCATACAGTACTCAGCCAGTCAGTGAATGTGTATGTCCTCTTATCATGATTTGTACTGTGTATGAATACAATCAAGCATACAGTACTCAGCCAGTCAGTGAATGTGTATGTCCTCTTATCATGATTTGTACTGTGTATGAATACAATCAAGCATACAGTACTCAGCCAGTCAGTGAATGTGCGCAGTGATGATACTGCGTGATTCATGAAAAGATCATTACTGCATTTCAATTTGAGGACAAACTCCAATACGCAAGTGATGTCATCAATATTTTGACAGCTTGTCAATTGGCTGACCTTTACCCCTGACACCGAAGGCCTCAGCCAATCGGATTGCAATTAAATTATAGTATAAATCCTTTCAGAGCAATGGCATAAGGGCACGGGGAAACGTCAATACTACTGGAAATCCCATAGGCTCACAAAGTGCCGTCAATTAAGTCATGTAGTAATCAAATCAAATCAAATTGTATTGGTCACATACACATATTTAGCAGAAGTTATTGCGGGTGTAGCGAAATGCTTGTGTTCCTAGCTCCAACAGTGCAGTAATATCTAACAATTCACAACAATATGGACGTGATGATTACAACAGGTGGATTTTCACTGTCCTTGTTGGTTATTGTTGTTATCAGTGATATGCTCATTGGTGTTATCAACCACATGTAAAAAGATCCATTGCAATGACCATTATGGAAGCCAAACACAGTTTAAATAGGCTGTTTAGCACACAGCTACACCATACTCTCTCTCTACACAGGAAAAAGGTACTGTAGGCCTACTGGAAGCTTGCAGGAGCGGGACACTTCTGTCAAGCTAAATAATACTGAAGTCAATGTATACTTATAACCTTATTGTTGGTGTTATAACCCGCTTCAGAATTCCATGTGTACATTCTGTAAGAATAGTGGAATGCTCAATGATATCAATATGGAAGACAATTATCCTTTCTTTCTCACTCCCCTCCCATCTGTTTCAATAATAATAATAGCATTTGAAACACATTGATCATGCATGACACAATATTGATTAGACAAGATAAATGTATCTCCTATCCATCTGACATAAACTGTAGATTTATGGACGAGTCCTTCTGGTTTCAATCAAAATAAAAACAATTATAATTTTTTTCTGATTATGGATCTGATTTTGTAAACTATACAAGCAAAATTGACACTCACTGCATCAATCCATGAGGCTTGGTCATATCATTAGTACCGAATAAGAAATTCTGTGTGTAAAACTGACTCAGTAATCGATGTTTTCTGGGAATGCTCTAAAATCCGGAAGTTGGGAGCAGAGCTAAAAGGTTGTCTGTCAGAACTATTACAATGTAAACTTACTTTTAATTCGTCTGTCTGCATATCTCAATACATATGGCATATGGGGGTGTAGTGAGATACAATGGGCTGGACAATTCTCTTCTCATCACTCATCTTGAAAAAACGTATACTAAAAACTTGGAAGTCAATCAATCCACCATCATTAACACAATGTAAAAATGTAATGATTTATTATTTAAATGTTGAAAGTGCGTGAGCTATGGAGAGAAACAAAATGGTGCAGTTTGAGGCCATGTGGCAGAAAGTGATGCGGGTGCTGGAGATGGGGGTGTATGCTAGTGGGTCTGGGCAGATCTGATGTAGTTGATGTTTGTATGATGTTGTCGATTGTATGTGTATGTTTTGTATTGTTTATAAAATATGAAAACATTTTAATTAAATACAAATTCCAATTAAATTACGGGTTTTTTCTTCTTTAAATCTTACACAACGATGATTTAACTCTGCTAAACTTACAAAAACATACTATTACTGTATTTGAAGGTAGAACCCAAAATCTCACAGCATCACTCTCAGTCCAGACAATGTATAAAACGGACTGTAAAAGTAACCCATTGTTACAGTACAGTACGCAGGCCTGATTTTCCATTAGAGTAAAGGGGATTTCCCCACACTTCATTCCCTCACTGTCCTGCCCTTTGGCCATTAATGATAAGTAGAGGCTGGATGCCGTGTTGAGTTGTCTAACAGACCAGGAGTGGCTGTGGCGTTTAGTTGCAAACAGAACAGGAAGTGGCTGTAGCGTTCAGTTGCATAGTGTTTTAATAGTGTTGGGCCTGGGTGGGTTGGAGTTAAGGTGGAGGTGGGGGTGGAGTGGCGCCATTGGGATACAGTAGGCTACTAGGCCCTATACTCACACCCCATATGGTGGGAATTATAATAATTTGAGGTGCATTGTGGTCCATTTTTAGCGATCCCAGAAAGTACTGAGGAGACATCAGAACGTTTTGCCATTTTAGCTGCACTCCCAGCAGTAATAAGTCAGTCAGTCGGTCGGTTGGTCGGTCGGTCGGTCGGTCGGTCGGTCGGTCGGTCGGTCGGTCGGTCAGGAGTAGGAAGGAGAAACGTGTTTGTGAGGAGAATGAATAGCTCGCTTCGACAGGCCAAAATGAAATGTTTCAGATGCCTTGTGTTGTCATGCATGGTTTCTCTGCCATCCCCACAAAGAATAATGTTAGGTTAAAAACGATGAAAAACGTTTAATGGAAATAAGCTGAAATTACACTGAGTGCTCACGGGCCAATGGCTTTGTCACACGTAATCAAACTGTTTCAAGTTCTCAATCATACGAGAGCTAAATGCAGTAACGTAAAAATCTTGTAAGTATATGTTTCTAAAGATAACTTTCATTTGTATGTACAGTTGAATATAGAATGGCAGCAGCATGTCATGGACTTGAACAGCGGCCAGACCTGGGTTCAAATGCTATTCAAAATAATTTGAAGTAATTTATTTGTGCCTCATTAACCTTGCCTGTTGCAGTTGAACCAATAGAAAGGTCCCAAAAGTCCAAGCCCCGCCCGCCTGGCAATCATGGGCAGGCTAAAACAAACGCTTAAAGTATTTGAAACATTTCAAATAGTATTTGAGCCCAGGTCTGACAGCGGCTACATGGTTTTTGACTGCTTGGCCTATGTACTTTAATGTGTGTAAATGTTGAAGCCATTAGCCGTTCCCCAGAAAACTCTCCGGCGACGCATCATTGACCTCAGACCCTGTGATGATACTTCAATATGATTGGGCTCTTCTATTCTAGTCACTAATTAGTAATGGGCTCCACTGCACTTCATCTCTAAAAAGAGAAGCCTACGCACACACGCACACACGCATACACGTGCACGCTCAAACACACACACATTTCTTTTTTTACAGATTTGGCGAGTCCATCTCCTCTCTATCACACCTATGATAATGGTATCCTACTCTTGTTTAAGGAGCCTGTTACAAGAGCTTGCGACTATACGGTTCAATATGCATTTTTGTCAAAATTGAGTTATTGACATAGCCTTGTTCTGTTCAATGTTCTCTACCTATATAATGCTCTAAATACCCCCAATTAATGTTGTAAAAACATTAAGATATATTTTTATAAATGCTGAAACCATTCAAATCAAATGAGTGTTCTGAACTTTAAAGCCAATTATCTCAGAATCATATTTTTGAAAATATAGCTTTTAGTCCCAAGCTCTGGTGTAGATACTTCCCCCTACTCTACTATATATTATGTATAACCATTCTTTTCCTCTTCCTGTCTGAGTATGAATGGGTGGATGTGGGCAGTAGAGCCTGGCGGGAGACACACTGTGAATCCACAGGCATTCACCTCCAGTCTGACACACTACGTCTCTGAGACACACCAGATCCTGCTGTCCTGGCCTTTCTGGTGCTTCATTGTGTGTGTGTGTGTGTGTGTGTGTGTGTGTGTGTGTGTGTGTGTGTGTGTGTGTGTGTGTGTGTGTGTGTGTGTGTGTGTGTGTGTGTGGAGGGAGGGAGGGAGGGAGGGAGGGAGGGAGGGAGGGAGGGAGGGAGCGGGCGGAGAAGTGGTGTGGATGTGAGGCTGTGTCTGGGGTGTGTGGGTAGTGTTACTGTATCTTTCAGACTGTCTCTGACTCCATAGTGTTTGATAGAGTGTCATGGGGGGCGAGGGGGCAGGGGGATTCAAGGCTCCAGTGGTGAGGATGTGTGTGTGCATGTGGGGGGGAGGGGATGTTGCTGTGATTCAGACATTGCACCCCCAGCCTCATAGAATATAATGGGGGAGGGGGAAAGGGGGGGGGGGGTGCAGTGATGTGGATGTGTGTGTGGTATGGGGATATCAAACATTGGCACCCCTGGTCTCTGGCTCCATAGCATTTGATAGAGTCATTTGATAGAGTGGTTGGAGGGAGAGGGACAGAGAGGGTAGAGTGGTATGGTACGGATGTGTGGGTGAGTTCATGGTTAATTCTCAGTCATGCAATCATGGGGGCACCCCCAACTCTGGCTCCATCGCTACAGCTCTGTGGGTTCTGGTCTTTACTGAGACTGGTACAGAATGTTGTTTATTGCTTGGCTAGTGTTGGTGTTCAATCTCAGCAGCCCTGCCAATCCTTAGGCCATGGTGTGTTGCACCATGTGTTGCCCCAACACTGTAGGCGTCTGGCGGCCATGACTAGCGCTGTCACGGTGACCATATTACCGCCACACCGGCGGTCATGAGTCATGACAAATTTCACACACATATTATTTGGTATATGTAAAGACAAGATTAAATCAAGAATAGTGTGATGGGTGACAGTATTAGCCTGTCACTTGATATATTGAATGATATATTATCACCAGCTTAAAGCAAACAGCACATGCTTTTTTGTGCGACTTTTTCAAATCATAGTCGCACACCTCATGTAGCCTAGCCCATAGGCCTAAATGTTTTGATAAGGTTTGTATCACAACTAAAGTGGCCAAATAACGTCTTAAAATGAAGCACATTCAACCGCTTTACAACGGGTGTAGAGATAACTGAGTTTCAAGTTTGGGGAAGATCATTTTCATCATAAAAACACACCTTTATAATAAAAGCAATACATGCATAATTGCATTTGTGGTCACTTGGTGGTATTTTCCTGCTAATGGAACATACGCTTTTTGCCTACTGCCGTGTGTGCATTGCTGCGCTTATAATGTGAAGAAATAGCCTAATAGTTTATCAACATTTTAAGCTAAACGTTCTCATTGCTTAAAAACGTATTTTTTTATGGTAGTGGTTCTATTAATTTGGATCTATCGCATCTGACAACTGTCCCAGACTATGTTTGGAATATTTATTTATGGCACAGAATAGAATAGGTCAACTTTTGTACTATGGGGGATAGTAGATTGACATAAGCTAGTGCTTTTGCTGTTCGTTAGGCCTACTCATCTTGTTGGCTGATGAAAAGTAAACGTGGACAGTTCTTCAGATATATAAAAAAAAAAAAAAAACTTTATTTAACCAGGTAGGCTAGTTGAGAACAAGTTCTCATTTGCAACTGCGACCTGGCCAAGATAAAGCAAAGCAATTCGACACATACAACAACACAGAGTTACACATGGAATAAACAAAACATACAGTCAATAATACAGTAGAACAAAAGAAAACAAAAAGTCTATATACAGTGAGTGCAAATGAGGTAAGATAAGGGAGTTAAGGCAATAAATAGGCCATATCATCAATATGCGCCTCAGAATTGGATAAGGACCCATGCAGTTCCGTCCCCGATGTGTCGGTCTTGACTTGTAGTCTGTGAGAAAGACCCGATCACCTTACTTACTGTGAGAGGTGCTTCGGCATGCAGCAGGGAGAAGGGAATTATAATGATTATATTCAGCACAACGGCCACTGGCCGCAAAAGGCATGGATTTTTTAGGGGGCATTACGGCCACACAAAGTGGATGCAGCCGGGAAATTCGAGGCATTATCAAATGCTTGTCAAATTGTGAATGAGAGACTGATGAAGTGTTTACAGCCTTGATGAAGTGTGTACAGCAGAGCTCATGCCTTTCATGCAACTAGAGTCTTGTCTATTAGAGTCTTGTCTGCTAAATGAACTAGTGTAGCCCAGAGCCATATGGCATAACCAGATCAGGGCCTAACATAAAGACAACTTAGAGTATGCCATTCTGTTCTTCTGAAATAGACTACATTTTCTTCACATCATGTTTATTTTGTCCTGTCTAAAATATTTAATGGATTTATTGTGATGGTGTAGGCTATATTACATGAATTTATTAGACTTTTTCAAATGTAGATGTTCCAAATGTCTGCATCAGTGGCTTGTAGGCTGTGTGTGGAAGACAGGAGATGCTAAACGTGTTTATATTAATGGTCATTTACTGTGAGACCAGCAGTTATTTGCATGACAATCACCGGCTGACAAAATGTTATGACCGCCACAGCCCGAGCCATGACACCCTACTGGCACCACAGCCAGGCCAACACTATGACTGGTCAGCTCAGCTGTCCCTTAAGAAGCTGTCACAAAGACCTGACATCAGAGACAGTTCGTCAGCATGTCGGCCTGCCATGATCCTTGATAGTGTCATAGTGTTGGCCCGGCCATGGCGCCAGTAGGGTGTCTAGTTAAATAAAGGTTAAATATATATATATTTTAAATTCATTGTCACACGTACACACGTCAAAGGCTTCTGTGGCTCTCTTCTTGTACAGTGCGTCCCGTTTCCTGTTGTAGTGTTTCATCTGTATATCCAATCACATCATCAGAGACCAGTTAGTGTTTTCTCTTTGGGGAAATGGAAGCCTACTCATGCTCTTTTGACATGTTTACATTCTGTAGGTGAAATGAAGTTAAACTGGAAGAATGTTAGGATAGTATCTATACAGAGTAGAGTCAAAACATCCACTGTGCATTTAGAATGTCAATGTCATTTACATAACATCACATAACAGTCATTAAACCTAAAAGGTTCCAGGTTTAAGCCTGATATTGTGCCATGTCATTGAAGGAGAATACAGTAAACAACATGCTATCAAGCTATCCAGAGAGGCAGGAAGCACTGCATGGTGGGAAAGGTTTCCACAGTCAGCCAGACAGCCCTGCCTGTCCCCCAGGCCGTCTGTCTGTCTCTGTCCGACACCCTCTGTGCACAGCAGGACTGCCGGGAGTTGTTGTGTTCTTCAGCTTGCTGTTTGCTCTCCTGCCTCTTTTATGGGGCTGATTTTCAGTCTAATTGGATCTCACAGGCAGAGTTCTGGGTCCGTATTCAAAAAGCGTCTCAGAGAAGGAATGCTGATCGAGGATAAGTTTTGGCTTTCAGATCTTAATGAATACGATTTTATGGGCAGGGGGGGATCTGATCCTAGATCAGCACTCCTACTCTGAGATTCTGTGAATATGGGCCCTGAATACTTAGAGACTACTTCCAACAAGCTCTGTGCTCAATAAGCCTAGTGAGCAGATTCTCCAACGTCCATTTCAACTTCAGCTTCTCTTCTGCCTCTGTGTAAAGTGGAGGCATTATGATTACTTTACAGTTCTAAAGCAGAATGGTGTGAGGTTTATACAAATAAATAGTGTTTCTTGACTGTTGATATTATAAACATTTTGGTACAGTCATGATTCTTAATTCATTGAAGTCTTAGCAATTCACGTTTCCATAGACACAAAACGTCCCATGTTTTTCTTACAGGAAGGCACAGTATGTTGTGTAGTAGTAGTAGTACCAGTACTTTACAGGGTTATGATCGTGAAGGCAGGAAATGTGTCAGCCACATCCTAGCTGCGGGGGTAGCTTATACGCTCCGCTCCAGATTGGTTGCTACATATCAGTCGTATAATCAGAAGCATATCACTTCAGGGTAAAATACCCACATCCTCTAACAGCGGGGACCCACTAGCTAATGTGGCTAGCTCAGCAAAGCTCTCCAAGAAGGCCCAAATAGAGAACTCTACCTTGCCCTGTTGCTCCCTTTCCAAGTGCTGTAACAGTCAGACATGGATGTTTTAGCTAACTCTTGGGCTACAGTTTTAGTTAGCTCTTGGGCTACACTTTTAGCTAGCTCTGGGGCTGTTCCTTGTTTTTATAACACTATGTTGTAGTTAGCTGTACGATTGCTGTTCCTTTTTTTTAATTTCGAAGAATGTCCTATGAAGCACATGTCCCAATATTATACAGATTCATATTGATTGTGCTTGACACTTAAGGCACACAAAGACATTGATAATAGGGAGAGAGTGGCTCTTATTGATTGTGTAATGATGAGGCAGATTGTGAGGGGGATAGATAGGGACCTGGGGAGGGCGGCTAGAAGGGGCATCACATTAACTATTTATAACTATGGAAGGAGGTGTTCTTATGGCCAATTACAGCAATGACAAACATCACTTTCGAGGGGAGACACCCAAGGCCAGACAGGAGACAGACAGAAGAGCCACCCAATCAACATCATCACCTCCATATCTGTTGTCACTGTCCTGCCGTATCTGTTGTCATCACAGATATACAGAGACAGACACATCGATCTGGCAGAGCAGGACTGGGGACAGACAGACAGGACAGGTGATTAACATTTTGGGATGTTAATCATAAATGGGACGTGTTTATTTGCTACATTTAAACAGAAAAGACATTAGCTGAGTATAATGCTGCAGTGTTTGCTCCGTTCCAGACATTATTATGAGCCGTCCTCCCCTCAGCAGCCTCCACTGGTGTTACAGTACCACTGCTCTAGTCTGTCCACCTGCAATTACAGGAGACCTAGTCTACAATACCCCTGTACTTTGACTACAGATGACTCTTTGAACTATTGTAAACTAGTGCTTAGCTCAGGGCTAATAGGGGGTCATGTTGTTGCTCCACTCTGTTGTCTGTATGATTTGAGCCTTTAGAGATTGTTGAAGCTCTCTAGAATGTCAACAGGGTTGAAGGTATTGGTCCACCTAGTAAATCAACTACGTTAAAGTCAAAATATGTTATAGAGAGATTATAGAGAGGAGTTAAATCACTGTTAGTCCTCCTCAAAAACCAACCAAGATGATGCCCACGCTATCAATTTCTGAAATATAATAGCATTTTGAAAAGTCTTTTAAATAAAATATGAAATGTACAGAGGTCACTATCTGTGCTTATCATGACTATAATCTGTTTGAGATGACTTGTTCGTTTGATTCGCTTCCCTCCTTTCTTGGTTTGGTTTTCATTCCAACTTTAGTTAAGCTGAACCATTCTGTTTTAGTGCCATGTCATGTCTGGCAGCAGACACAAGGCCTAATGAACAGTTTGATTTACCCAGAAACATCTCTGAACTGTCGTCAAAGTCTCTGAGCCATCGTCAAAGTCAGTCAGCAACCACTGCCAGAGTCCTGCTGGGGAATAACTGGCAAAATTAAACTAGGATCACACATTGTTTGGACGAACTCTTTGAACTTCATTTGATGGGCGCTTCATCTGTTGTCAAACATAGAAGCAATTGAAAGGACTCCTGTCATTCTTCATTATTGTTTTGGCGAATCTTCAAGACTTTTCATAAAAAACAAACTGACTTTTTCAAGTGCTGGCTGTCCATAGAGAATGTGTTGAAGTTGTTTATTTTCAGTAAAGCCACAATATGGTCTCCTTAAGAATAACAGACTATTCAGATGTAGGATCTTAATTTGGTCACCTTGTTGCAGGATAACTTAGAGTGTATTTAAGGTTTAAAAAGGCTTCTGAAGCTTCTGATAAACTCAGACTTGATTTTCCCTTACGAAAAGTGGATGAACCCCAGCAAAAATGTCCATTAGTTATATTCCACATAATAATTCACATACTGTTGCTGCAGGATTATTTTCCTGCTGTAGCAAACTGACTCAAATTAAGATCCTACATCTGTAGGCTTATGATGTGGATGGATGAATGAATGGATGGATGGAAAAGTAATTGCTATAAACTAACATTTCTTCTCATCCTTTGTTAAGTAAAACAATTTGTTCCCTGAATTCATTCTCACCACAAAACAGCGGCCTCAGACGTCAGTAGAGGATTGGACCGTCTCCATACATTACCCACAAATCCCCCAGACCAGACACACATGGCATTTAACAGAATTTATTCCGATGAATTTAGATGAAGCAGAATTATAGACAATAGAGCTAGGAGTTTTCCCTGGTCAGTACAGTACAGTACAGTAGATAAGATAATTAATAATTAGGTGGGTGCTTACATTTGTAGTATACAAGTTCGTTTTTTGCATATCCCCCTGAGACACCCTCGGAGAGTGGGGTCACGGCCAGAGATCAACCATTATCAACGGCAACCCTGGAGCAATTAGGGTTAAGTGCCTTGCTCAAGGGAACATCAACAGATTTATACTTTAGCTTGATAGTAAACTTCACTGAACTTGATTTTGGTGTTGTTGAGGCAAACAGCCATGTCAGAACATTCACAGAGCAGATAGGAGAACAGATGCTGAGAGGTGACAGAGGCTTATTCATCTGACTGAACTCAATCTAGACTGTTTCTTATGGAACAGTTTCTTATGACACCTCAGTTACATCTTTGCCTACAGGACAGAGTTGGGACTCTATGTGTTGTATCTCTTTCCAGTATACAGTATCTCTCACCAGGGGTTGTCTATGATCTAAGACTAAAAGTAGATGTGAGAAAGGCGGTGTAACTGAGCTAAGCAGCTTAGCTAGCCTTGTGTTTCATAGTAGTCCTGAATTTGTTTCGTCTGGTATTGCTAGATTCTTCACAGAGCCTGCCTGCGGGGGGAACACATCACTCTGCGGTGCAGGAAAGGGGGAGGACAGGGGGCTGGAGAAGGAAGTCTTAAGGAAATTGCTGTTAAGTGGTTCTTGTGGCTTTGGCTCATCAGATCCATATTGGCTCTGTGGCCTCCCAGTTTCCCATGGCTCCTATACCAGGACTGGGATGGGCTGGGGACTGGTTCATAAACATAGACTGTACTCTTTTAATCATGACTGTTTTGGAGAAGGTTTAATTTAGGTATACAGTGCTGGATTTGTGGCAGTTAAGAATGCAAATTTTCATACCTGAGTTTGTAGAGGAAAATAGTGTTTTTGGAAATGAAACATTTCCAGAAAAAAAAATGGACAAAGTTTTGAACTTGAAGGATGTATATCTGGCTCAGACAAAGATGTGTATCTAAAATGATATATCTGTAATGTCTTCTCTATTTCTGTAAAAACACACAGATGTAAGAATCATATCCAATGTACAGTATATTATGAATCAATGTTCCAGCTCTTTATGACACTGCATAGTGTGAAGTTTGTCATGTTGTTGAATGACAGTAACTGATTATTCTCCATGTCTGTTGTCAGGAACCTGATGCCTCGGACCCTGGAAGGTCAGATCACCATGGAGAAGACGCCCAGCTACTTTGTGACCAAGGAGGCTCCTCGTCGCCTCTGCACCATGAACTGCCGCACCAAGCTCATTGTAGTCGTCCGCGACCCCGTGACCCGGGCAGTCTCCGACTATACCCAGACGCTTTCTAAACAACCCGGCCTCCCCTCCTTCCAGAGCCTGGCCCTCAAGAATACCTCTACGGGATTGGTCGACACCTCGTGGAGCGCCGTGCGCATCGGCCTGTACGCCAAGCACCTGGAGAACTGGCTCCAGCACTTCCCCTTATCTCACTTCCTGTTCGTCAGCGGCGAGCGGCTGGTGTCCGACCCGGCGGGGGAGATGGGCCGGGTGCAGGACTTCCTGGGTCTGAAGAGGGTGGTGAGCGACAAGCACTTTTACTTCAACCAGACTAAGGGATTTCCCTGTCTGAAGAAGCCAGAGGGAAGCAGCAGGCCCCGGTGTCTGGGGAAGTCCAAAGGAAGGCCTCATCCACAGATCTCACCAGAGGTACTGCAGAGGCTCAGGGACTTCTACAGGCCATTCAACCTCAGGTTCTACCGGATGACTGGACAAGACTTTGGATGGGACTGAGCCGTCCACCAATGTTACATGGAAAATCAAACTAAAGGATGAAAATGATTACTTTAAAACATGTGGAGAGGTCACTGCTTTCATCAAGACAAGAAACACAAGACTGACATTACATTTGTCAATGAGGGAACAGGGGTTCTAGGTTACCACTTTGACTTGTGACATGGTATGCATTATACAAAATGTTGGCATTTTTTGGTATTTTATGGAACAGTGATATAAAGCTGTCATTTATAGTTTCAGTTACAATATTTGTATGTTGCTACATGTAAGAATAATGTAAGAACTAATTGTTTTCCCAGTGTAAAGTACATGAACCAGGAGATAAGGATAAATGTCACAGTAAGTAGACCAAAGGACGTTGATGACTTGATACCTCTGTGTGAGGAGACTCATGTTACAATGAATTATACAAAGGATTATAACTAACCTGTTTCTGACCAGCGTGTGTGTATGTGTGTGTATGTATGTTTGTGTGTGTGCATGTTTAAGATACCGTAAGAAAAGTTTATTTATTGCAATATGTGTACGTAGCTTTAATTATTCTTGTGACCACCCAATTAAGCAACAAAACCTTTCTTTATCAGGGTTGACAATCCTTTTCTTTTGACTTTTGACTTGTGTTTTCAATGGTACTGTAGATCTAAAACCAAATGTGTAACTATCTATCATTATCTGTCAAGTCAATCTAATACCAGACCCTGTTTACAGCATTTCCATTGGGACAGTATTACATTGGATGATGAACCTCTATTACATAGACTTTGTACACATAATCCTTTTTCTTCCACTTGGGTAAAGAGCTAATTATGATGTGATACTTATTTCACCTTTTAACTCAAAGTTATTTAAGCCTCATTTAAAATGATGCTCTTACTTGCAAACCTTTGATGCATCCAACAATGATACCTCACTTTGGGTACAGAAACACCATTTTGCAACCGAAACAGATTTGTATATATAGTTTACCCTTCAATGATGAATCGCAATGTACAATTAGTATCATTATCCTGACGTTACCAGGTCATTTGTAAATTACATGCTTAAAGATTATGTTTGTCAAAGTTTATTTCCTTTCAATTATGTATAGGAAACTGTTTCGTATTACTCTGTAAAAATGTTATATTAAACCATACTGAAGTTTACAACACTATACATACAACACTATACAACACTTGTACATACTGAAATGAGAATATGTTGAGATGTTTAGTAAAGCTTCATTTGAAATGAATACATAATGTTATTTTTTTTACTGAAACACACACAGTGGTGCGGTAATGCTCTTGTGACCTGTCAGTGTTCTACTAGCCACAACAGGTCTCATTAAGACCCACCATCAGGAGTCCCTTGGAGGCCTGAAGACCCAACTCTACCTAGTTTAGCGTAGCCAGACCTTGTATTATTGTGTTCTGTGTATTCTAGGAGAACTCAGAAGCCTGGAATAAGAGGCTAAACTCTGTCTACCTCCTCAGTAGAAAACATGCACAGACCTCAGCTTCCCTCTTTCCCTCTCCTCTCTTTCCTCTCCCTCTCGTCCCCCCTTCGCTCTCCCTCTATCTCTCTCCCTCTTTCTCTCCCTCCACATAGTGAGACCACATGTGCAGTCTGAGGGCTGTGGCCTTAAATTATGAAATATGTCAGCTGTCTTAAAAAGAGCCCATCCTTCCCTCTCTGGGCAGAATTAGCACCACTCCTTTCTTCCAACAGGAAGAAAACACATCTGCTCTGGTGGAATAACTTTTTTTTAAAGGAACCCAACTTTCCCCCTGAAATGTAGACTGGGATGGACGCAGAACAGCTCCAGGATTAACAGTTAATGAACGGGCTCAGTTTATGTTTAGTACCCAGTTACCTTGGCAGTGGCACTACTTTCTGCCTCCTGCCTACCTCCACCCAGTAGTCTACAGTACCTCCACCAGTAGGATACAGTACCTCCACCCAGTAGTCTACAGTACCTCCACCCAGTAGTCTACAGTACCTCCACCCAGTAGTCTACAGTACCTCCACCCAGTAGTCTACAGTACCTCCACCCAGTAGTCTACAGTACCTCCACCCAGTAGTCTACAGTACCTCCACCCAGTAGTCTACAGTACCTCCACCCAGTAGTCTACAGTACCTCCACCAGTAGTCTACAGTACCTCCACCAGTAGGATACAGTACCTCCACCCAGTAGTCTACAGTACCTCCACCCAGTAGTCTACAGTACCTCCACCCAGTAGTCTACAGTACCTCCACCCAGTAGGATACAGTACCTCCACCCAGTAGGATACAGTACCTCCACCCAGCAGGATACAGTACCTCCACCCAGCAGTCTACAGTACCTCCACCCGGTAGTCTACAGTACCTCCACCCAGTAGTCTACAGTACCTACACCCAGTAGGATACAGTACCTCCACCAGTAGTCTACAGTACCTCCACCCAGTAGTCTACAGTACCTCCACCAGTAGGATACATTACCTCCACCCAGTAGTCTACAGTACCTCCACCCAGTAGTCTACAGTACCTCCACCGAGTAGGATACAGTACCTCCACCCAGTAGTCTACAGTACCTCCACCAGTAGGATACAGTACCTCCACCCAGTAGTCTACAGTACCTCCACCCAGTAGGATACAGTACCTCCACCCAGTAGTCTACAGTACCTCCACCCAGTAGGATACAGTACCTCCACCCAGTAGTCTACAGTACCTCCACCCAGTAGTCTACAGTACCTCCACCCAGTAGTCTACAGTACCTCCACCCAGTAGGATACAGTACCTACACCCAGTAGGCTATGTCTGTCACACATTCCCACCTATCCGCCTCACTTAAATACGTCTGGCCACAGGCTAGTAGTGCCCTCAGTACCATTTAATGTCCCTGGCTCACTTCATCTGTACCACATTTTATTTAGCTGTCTTGCTGATAGCTGCCTTTTCTGAGTGCCAGCCCAGTGGTAGGAGTGTGTGTGTGTGTGTGTGTGTGTGTGTGTGTGTGTGTGTGTGTGTGTGTGTGTGTGTGTGTGTGTGTGTGTGTGTGTGTGTGTGTGTGTGTGTGTGTGTGTGTGTGTGTGTGTGTGTGCCTGCGCGTGTGTCCATTTTTTTATATTCCCCCTCCATCTGGGCAAGTCATTAGCACCAATGTCTTCGGTACCAGCCTAACAGTAAACTTAATGAAATCAGCGGAACATGAATCATAGGCTACATGTTTATTATACACTGGGCTGAACTACTGTGGCTCTAATGGGACTGCAACCCGACTGCAACCACAGCATGGTATGAGTGGATGCTCTGGGCAAAGCTGTCCCAAAACATTCCACAATGGGGCCCGGAGGAATGGCTATGTATTTGAATCATTCCATTCTATGGGCATGGTCTCAACTTAAGGTGCATGCATAACATAACTCTCATTGATATCCACTGTAGGCATCCGAATTGACTGGTTTTGTACTGTAGATCTATGTATCTGCTAGATATGATTCGACCCTTTAATAAGTCTGGTAATGTGACAGATCATGTAGACAGTCAAAGACTCCATCCTGGTTACATTGAACATGCCATCGTAAAACAACCCTGACATCATTGCGCCCCATCGTGAAAACAGTAGTACCAAGACATCATTTCTCACACGCGAGCCAAAAAGGGGATTTTGGAGTTTAGAAGACTACTAAGTTATCCAACAGAAATGACAAACTGTGATGCTATGACTGTAGTATTACTGTAGTGTACAATAACCAACCATTGCACTTCAGTTTCCATACACAGATAATTCCACAGATAAACCCAGAATGAAACTGTGATCCAGTTGTTCTGACTGATTTGTTTACATTGAAGAGGATGGAGGTTTTAACAATGTAGACCTATAAAACCCGTACATGACTGAATGAGTACATCAATTAAATTACAGGTTCATAAACCTTAACGTCTTCCGTTCCGCAACTAGACAATTTGTTGTGGCCCTAGTGGTATGCAGCTCTTAAGAATCTGAGGTCACAATTTGATGCATGCCATCACTTCCTAGCATTGTGGATTTGTTTACCCTTATGAAAATCACCTGACGTGGATACGGTTACAGCCCTGTAATTATTGGAGATTAACTGTGATGAGGGACCTATATATTTTGCGTAAGGGAAGGATGAGACATATATGGGCATATGGCAGACTAATCAGAACCAGTCACGGAGGAGGGTTGAACGATTTTGAGGGTTCTCAGTTTGAAGAAAAAAAGGCTGATTTGTACACACCAGATAAAAGCAGGATTACAGTGTAAAAGAGGTTTCTTCTGATTACTCATAAATGAAGACAGTCCGTACTACAAGGACTCCACACATTTCCCACACTCTGTGGTTAGGGTAGTACACTGTATCTTGTTAAACGAGTGACTCTGGCTTTAATTGTTCAGAGTAATTTGGCTCAAAATGGTTTTACTTTAAATTGGTGGTGAGTAAGCCTGTTTCAGGGAATGTTTTTTAGAGATGGGATTAGGAAGTTTTACAATGGGACTTTATACTATTTCAGGACAAAACTCTTGCTTCAATACCACTTAACATCCAAGTTGCCAGTCATTTATAATTAGCTTATTGGGGCTTTTTTGGAAAACTCACAATTAAAATTCATAGGATGGCAGACACCCAGAAATGGCAAGGTGCAGAGCTAAATATTACCAATTGGATGGGAAAACTTCACACTTTAAACTATAACAGGATTTTTAATAAACGATTTACTACAATACTGTTGACAGTCGCCACATTCCAGGCATTCTGTTTTGACTAACAACTGAATCTATATCACTTAACATCTGAAAAGCACAATGATATCACAGAATTCTTTAAGACTAGAGATTGCCTCGAAATATACTGCATTCACACGCAGGGGAAGCATCTCAGACAAATGAAATGGTAACTGATACCTTTCTGATGATATCACAGAGTCCTTGAAGACTAGAGATTGCCTCGAAATATACATCTACTACTTAGTGCACCGTTGAATATGTCTTCAATTGATAGCATAGTACCTTCAGAGATGATGTGCCCTACACTCTTAGAAAAAAAGGTGCTATCTAGAACCCAAAAGGTTCTGATTCCAGGTAGAACCCTTTTGGGTTCCATGTAGAACTCTTTCTACAGAAGGTTCTACATGCAACCCAAAATGATTCTACCTGGAACCAAAAACAGTTATCCTATGGGGACAGCCGAAAAACCCGTTTGGAACCCTTTTTTTGTAAGTGTAGCATGGTCCCAGATCTGTTTATGCTGTCTTTTCAACTCCTATAGGCTATATGGTCATTGTTTGGAGTCAGGCCAAACAATTACCATATATGAGTAGGCAAGGCGGCACAAACAGATCTGGGACCAGGCTAGCTGTACCTCCCTTTCAGGTGCTACCGTGCTAAGACTTAATGAAGTACACACCTGTTATGTTACACAGTTCAATTTCAGCTGCCAAGGACTCCATTCTGCATGCCATAAGTCAGTATTTAAGTTCCATGGTATAGGACTAGTTTTATATAAGTCTATGCTAAAGCTTTGCCATGCCTATATAAAGCACTAATTGGTTCTTGATATGTTCCATGGTTTTATTAAACCCAACCACCCACTTATAAATTCTTTATGATGGATTGACTTGAACACAAAGTAATTACTTCCATGTGTGGGAGATCAACTATAGTCAAAGATTCAGTCATTAATTAGGACATTTATGAAGAGGACAAGAAGATAAACTATGTAACTATTGGTTTCCTAGACTGACACACACACACACACAATCCAAACTTACACACAATATTTTTCTCAGCTAATCGCCAGCAATGAAATCCCATACTATCTATTCCTCGATAGTTTCCTAGTCGTTGTGGACATATCTGTGCCTTGTTGTCATGCATGTGATATTGAATCCTCCCTCACTCAGTCTTTCCACTAGCTGTGTGTGCCTGTGGCGTCTGCTTTCTTAGGATGGCCACACCACAGTACAGTCTGGTGACATACATACAGCACAGCACGCAAGCAGAACATCACGAACTGTCATTTTCTAAACGCCGACGTGGCAAGACTGTATAAAAAACTCTATAGGACTCTCAAAGTCAAGTCTATAGGACCTTCTCAATAGTGCACTTGAAAAATGACTTCACATGAACAGACACAATAAAAAAATTTAAGTTGTCTACTGTTTCCCAATCAGCGCCCGGGCTACAGATGAGCTTGAGCTTGGGGTGAGAAATCGACAAAAAAGGTGGGAGCTGCTGTCTGTATGAACCCAAATGCAGGAACTCAGTGTCCTCAAGCTGAGAGGAGAGATACCTACCTGCTACTACCTCTACCACCCAGTCATGTGTTGCTGATGAGTGCTGAGGATGGATGAAGGTGTTGTAGCGTGTCATGCAGACTGTCTGTGTAAAATGAACCTCCAAAACTCATCTGCCTTCCTTCCTGCCTGTGTGCCTCACCTCTGCCTGCTCCTGGAATGACAGCTACCAGCCCTGTCATCTTTTAAAGATCCACCACACTCACCTCTGCGTTCACACGCAGGGGAAGCATCTCGGACAAATTAAATGGTAACTGATAGCTTTCTTGTGTGACTGAGTGAGTGAGTGTCAGTATTTGGTCATGTTAACTTGGGGCTTATTTTTGTGTAGAAATGCAAAAGCTATACCCCACAGCAGAATTGCTTTTGTTTCCCCACTCAAAAGAAAGAATTATGTGTTTTCTTTTCACAATGGGATTCCCTTTCTTCAAAGAGCGACTTCACTCTTTGGTTCACTTTTACCCCACTGGCTTGATGCCCTGCAATGAATGACATCATTGTTACTGTCAGTGTGTGAGTGTTGGGTTGGTTTGAAGACACGCTGTGGTCTGACTGCAGGTAATCCACTCCCTGAGAATGTTAAGTGTACCTTCTCAGGCCTCTCGCTCGATGACAACATGCCATTTCACTGTGCTGAATGCTAAGCCATGGCTCCACACTCGGCTTTGAACTCATTGTTCAAGCCTAATAGAGGAGACTAGAGGATAATACCCACAGACACATATAAGCTAAGATGACAATAATCATATCTCGTTAAAAGGAGCACCTATAGCTACACAAAGCGTACACATGCATATGCTATAACCCAATCATAGTTCACCAGACTGTATCATAGACGATAGTTGGGTACAGTTACAGCTACAGTGAGATTCTTAGACATATTAAAACAGAACCTTTCATAGTTGCTATGATGATGAACAAGTTGGACATAACCCTAGTCCCCTGGAGGCTGCTGGGACATATAGTTGTGAGACTGGGTGATAGAATGCCTCTGAGGTGGGATGATGAAGGTGTATACTACACACAGACTCAGGTTACAGGGAGAGACAGGCCTGGGTCAAGCCAGGCTGAGACTGTGATTGATCCTGATAGCAGAGGCCTGTGGGGGAAGTGTAATTCAACCTGGAACAGATGTTAAACACTCCTGGAAGAATGTGGTTACGGAGAGGGCAGAGCTGGCAGACCCACACGGCCCTTATTTACCGCCATCATGGACAACGGTTGAGCCGCACAGCGCGAGCCAGTTACAGATAAGAGGATACATTTGACTGTGGATTTGAGAAACTGAGAAATGACGGACTGTAATCAAGTCAGACAGAATTTACACAAACCTGAAAATCTGGAGTCCTTTCCTGGAAAGAAGCTAAATGAAAAAGGCTTGTTTGATCCTATGACAAGAAACATTCCAGTTGAGTTGTTGCAGGTTGAAAGAAATCATACCATTTTCACACTACTGTGCCGACCCGAATCAAGCTTTGCTGGCTCCGATATCAATATCAACTAGCCACTATGGTGGACACATAACCAGGCAAGCTCAGTACAGAAAAGCTCAGGTTAGTTTGACTCAGTTATGTGAAAAGCCCTTTAGTCTGTTCCTCTTCAAAAGATAGAGATTCAAGTGGAGATGGAGGGTGACAAGGAGTTACCTCAGGCCTGAAGTCTGATACTCTGATCACTTCCAAAAAACACAGGTGTAATATGCTGTCTCATAAAGCCAGTGGATGAAGACAGTCTCCTCTCCACTGTTATAATGGGGTAGCATGCAGCAGGCCCACAACACAACTAGAGCAAAAACCTCCCTTAACTCTCTCAATAAGTCACGTCTCAAACATCACTCATCTGTGACACTGTAGTGGAGACTCAATTTCATCTGTGAAATGTTTGAGATTATAAAAGGCACGCCAATATAAATGAACAGGCTGTAAATGTTTAATGTGACTACTTCTTCAGGCTGATTTGGCTTTGAAGAGGATTGGACCTGTAAGAGAAAATCCTCAGATTTTTTCCCTATTCATAGTAGAGTAGACAGGAGTTCAAAATGCCATGGGCAATGTTCCTCACAAACAGAAAAAGACTAGATTTTTAAGACGAACATTCTAACTGTGATCACAGTGATGTGACAGAGGCTGTTGTCTAGACCAGAAAACAACAATTGGTCAGGATAAGATTAAGATCAGCACCTGGCCCACTTGTTGAGCATCTGATTTAGTGAAATCTACTGGACCAGAAATTCAAAACAAGACTTCAAGTTTTGTATCTATCATATTTCCCATTGTAAAATCAATTTAAAAAATGGTCTAATAGGCTACATTGTAATTCTGTATTAGAATCTTTGAGTAAGCACTGCCCTCTGCTGGTTTCAGAACTGCAACAATGTACTTGGATCAGTGTGGCCATTCTGCATGAAATAGGCCTGCCTAATGACTCCAATGTAATTCCATACATTTCATCCAGCTCTCTGCTCTGATTAAAAGCAAATTACAGAAATGTACAATAAAATACAGATTTTAATAGAGTTTGCTAATCATCTGTCAACGTCTGCCAACTTTAAAAGTCATGCTGACAACATCATCTATGCCAGCATGTAGTTCATCGTGCACCTGCACAGCGGATACACCCTTGGGAGTCCCAGTGAGAATCAGATCCCCCTCTTCTAGGGTGATGATCTCACTGATGTAGCTGATGAGAAAGGGAATGGAGAAGATCATCTGAGAGGTGCAGCCATTCTGGCGCATCTGGCCGTTCACTTTGAGCCAGAACTTCACGTTTCCCGGGTCGGGTATCCGCTCTTTGGGGATGAATTCACTGACGGGACAAGACGTGTTGAACGCTTTGGCCAGAGTCCACGGAAGACCTTTAGACTTGCAGTCATCCTGGACATCCCGAGCGGTCATATCCAAGCACAGGGCGTACCCTGCGACGTGTTGCATCGCGGAGGATTGGGGGATAGCGGTGCCCCCTTTCCCGATGACCACCCCCAACTCGATTTCATGATGTACACTGTTGGAGTATTTGGGAATGAGGATAGGTGAGCCCTCTGTCAGATATGCAGATGGTGTCTTCAGGAACAACACGGGCTCTGTTGGGACGACGTTATTCAGCTCCTTTGCATGGTCGGCGTAGTTCCTCCCAACACAGATGATTTTCTTTCCCCACTCCCAATATCGAGATACATTTCGTGAAGTCATTGTAAAGAAATCTTGTCAAGTCTACAGCTGCTCCGAAGCAGTTCTTACCATCAAAACGACCTTTGCCCGCTGCAGCTTCCTTGAACAAACCTGTCAACCGTACGGTATCCCAGAGTGGACAAAAAAAGGTGACGTGTTACATAATAAAAGTTCATTCACAAATATGAGATATTTCGATACGAAGGAAATGCATTATATAAATATTACAATGAAGCTAAATTAGTGCATATATTTTACAAACTCAACCCTGATTACAAATATGACGTCGTAAAGTTCTGTGGGTTCGCTTTCTCCAGCCTACCAGCTGATATTCACGAGCTACTCCCCCGCATTCGATTGGCGTATCTGCGGAGGTCAACTTTAAAGAAGGCGGAACTCTTCTTTAAACCAAACTTGTCTGGTTCCTGTACATGCGATTGCGATATTAGCAAACAGCTACAGTGTTGCTTGCTATGTTTTACAGGTCACTGGTAGCGAGTGCCTGCACTCTTGGCGTTCTTGGAGCCGCTGCAACGTATAAAATTGGTATGTTTCGCTCACATCCCGATCTTTCAGGTTCTTTTCACAGCTACATAACAACCCTGAACGTTTCTAAACGAACTGTCACTGATGACACGCCAACGTAAGGTTAGCTAGCGTTCATATTTGTAATTTGCACAGCATAGTCAAATGCTAGCTAGCTACTGTCAAAGCAGCCATATATCTTTGAAGCAGCTGTCCCGGGCTAGCTAACTGGTGTTGGTCAGCGTTTAGCAAGCCTCTGATGCTGTTACATCATCCCCTTGTCTGGCATTTCCTCTTAACATTTTCTCACACACAGACTGAACTGAAGGCTTAGCTACTATGCATAGAATGTGGCAGCATCGAAATATTTGCAAACCATTGGATTCCAGTTATTTTTATTTATTATTCTGATCTTACTCCATAGTACTTTGGCTTTGTGCTCTCTGGCTTACTTGTTTACTTTCATGTGAATGACAGCTTGAATAAATTTACAACAAGCTCTCTCTGACAGGGTTACAATAGCGAAACTTTACTTGGCTGTTCTCCAAGAACCACGTAGCCCTTGTGTACATTGTAAGCACGTTTAACCTGTATGTGAACTGTATTTTTCCACGAAAATGGATTGGTTAATATTATGTCAACTATTTATATTTTTACGATGACAAATTGGTTAGTGAGTTCTGTTATGTCTAATGTGATGAATTGTAAATATTGTGTAGCCCCTGCGCACGTCCAAGCAGCCCTTCTACACAAGGAAGCTCCTGATATCCCGATAAGGAAGTCTTTACTTCTGGAGCAGAGCGACATGAAGGTAGAACTGCTGCCAGCCCTCACTGACAACTATATGTACCTTCTCATTGATGAGGAGTCAAAGGAAGCTGCCATCATAGACCCAGTTGAACCAGTGAAGGTATGAAATGAAATATAGCCTGCTGTAGGTTCGTTTTGATGGATCAACAGTAGGATATTATGTATATACATTATATAATCATTTGATTGTCTCTTCAGGTTGTAGAAGCTATCAGAAAGCACGGTGTGAGACTTACGACAGTTCTGACCACCCATCACCATTGGTAAGTCAAGTTGTCAATCAATGTTTTGAATATCACTCAGTGCAAATGACTCAGCGAAATTACCATTGTGAGCAGTCCAATAACACTGAGATTAGATATACTGACATTATAGGATTTCTATGTACCATGTGTTGTCTCCTTCTCTCTACAGGGACCATGCGGGAGGCAATGAGAAGATGGTGAGGCTGGTGCCTGGTCTCACTGTGTACGGAGGAGATGACCGGGTGGATGCCCTCACTAAGAAAGTCAAACACTCCAACACGTTCAAAGTAAGGCCTTATACCAGAATAACCTATGTAATAACCATAACAGGCCTAAAAATATTTTAAAAACGTGTCTATTTCATTGCCAGGTTGGTTCACTTACAGTCAAGTGTTTGTTTACGCCATGCCACACCACTGGCCACATTTGCTACCTTGTGACCAAAGACAACAGCACTGAGCCTCCAGCTGTCTTCACAGGTAAGCTACCGGTATCTTTCCACTTTGACTGTATCACCTACTGTAATAGAGAGCAATAGTAATGACATGTTGGCTAAAGCCCAAGGGAAATTAATAGGGGTTTTGGATAAAAGCCGAAAATAAGAACTGTGGTAAACACAGGCTTAAGAGATCTTATACGTTCTGTTCTATGAGATAATCTATATCAGCTAATGTCCCTTTGTGAATTTTGAAGCATTTAAGTAATCAAAACAAGCACATAAAGTCTTCATAATTCATAAAGGTCATGTTAACTGACTGATATTCTCATAGAACAAAACGTATAAGCTCTCCTAAGCCTGTGTTAACCTCAGACCTTATTTTTGGTGTTTATCCCAAAAACCCATTCTTTCCCAATTGGTTCGTTCAGCCATTCCTGAGGTACACTACATAACCAAAAGTATGTGGACACCTGCTCGTTGAACATCTCATTCCAAAATCATGGGCATTAATATGGAGTTGGTCCCCCTTTTGTTGCTATAACAGCCTCCTCCACTCTTCTGGGAAGGCTTTCCACTAGATGGTGGAACATTGCTGTGGGGACTTGCTTCCATTCAGCCATGACGTGAGGTCGGGAACTGATATTGGGCGACGAGGCCGGCGTTCCAATTCATCCCAAAGGTGTTCGAAGGGGTTGAAGTCAGGGCTCTGCAGGCCAGTCAAGTTCTTTGACACCGATCTCGACCAAACCATTTCTGTATGGACCTCTTTGTGCACAGGGCATTGTCATGCTGGAACAGGAAAGGGCCTTTCCCAAACTGTTGCTACAAGTAGGAAGCATTGAATCGTCTAGAATGTCATTGTATGCTGTAGTGTTACGATTTCACTTCACTGAAACTAAGGGGCCTAGCCTGAACCATGAGAAACAGCCCCACACCATTATTTCTCTTCCACCAAACTTTACAGTTGGCATTGGTGCAGGTAGCGTTATCCGCCAAACCCAGATTTTTTCGTCGGACTGCCAGATGGTGACGCGTGATTCATCACTCCAGAGAACGCGTTTCCACGGCTCCAGAGTCCAATGGCGACGAGCTTTCCACCACTCCAGCCAATGCTAGACATTGCGCATGGTGATCTTAGGCTTGTGTGTGGATGTTAGGCCATGGAAACCCATTCATGAAGCGCCTGACAAACGGTTCTTGTGTTGACATTGTTTCCAGAGGCAGTTAAGAACTCGGTAGTGAGTGTTAGACGATTTTAATGTGCTTCTCTGTGGTCCCGTTCTGTGAGCTTGTGTGGTCTACCACTTCACGGCTGAGCCGTTGTTGCTCCTGGATGTTTCCACTTCACAATAACAGCACTTACAGTTGACTGGGGCAGAAATTTGACAAACTGACTTGTTGGAAAGGTGGCATACTGTGATGGTGCCACGTTGAAAGTCACTGAGCTCTTCAGTAAGTCCATTCTACTGCCAATGTTTCTCTATGGAGATTGCATATACCTGTCAGCAACGGGTGTGGCTGAAATAGCCGAATCCACTTATTTGGAGGGGTGTCCACATACTTTTCTATTATAGATAGATCTATCTATCTCATTTGTTGTTTTTTAAAGCTAGGAGAACTCTATTGAAGTCTGAATAGACTCGTCGTAATACAGTTCCAGTCACAGGGGACTTCAATCTCTTAAACAGTTCTGATCATTAAACATGAGTTACATAAGTAAACCTACAGTAGTTATCTATGTATTATTAAATCAGCAGATTTTCATGGATGCCCTTTGACCCTTGTTATCTTCCTGTTTAGGGGACACACTGTTTGTTGCTGGCTGTGGGAAGTTCTTTGAGGGTACAGCTGAACAGATGTACAGGGCATTGATAGACGTGCTGGGACGTCTGCCCCCTGAAACAGTAAATATACCGCAATCACGCGGTGTTAAAAATTAACTTCTAGATATAACTTTCTTTACATGTAATGACAGCTAATGTATTAACACTATTCAGTGTCTGTCTTTATTGGTTAGAAAAGGTCAGTTATTATTACATTATATGCGACCAAGCACGTGTGACAGAGTTTGTCAGCACACATGCTTGGTCACGCAGCAGATGGGAACAATAGTGTGTTTGTGTTCCAGCGTGTTTACTGTGGTCATGAGTACACCGTCAACAATCTGAAGTTCGCTCGACATGTGGAGCCTGACAACGAGGTCATCAAGAAAAAACTAGCATGGGCAAAGGTATATCTTGATACATTTCATTAAAGGCCCAGTGCAGTCAAAAACATGATTTCCCTGAGTTTTATATACATTTCCTCACTGAGGTTGGAATAATACTGTGAAATTGTAAAAAAAAGATGATTAATGCCCTTAGTGTAAGAGCTGCTTTTAAAAGACTGAAATTCTGCTGTTTTTGGTAGGATGGCGTTTTGGCCTTCCATGGTGAAATCACCATGCGGTAAATTAGTTAATAGACCAATAAGAAACAGTTCCAAACCTCTCTGCCAATAACAACAAATGTTTAGTTTTCCCCTCCCACTCAGACCACTCCAAGACAGTCATAGCTAAATATTTAGAAATGTCCCTTTTGCTAAGAAGCTATTTTTGACCATTGTTTTCAATTAAAATCACAGTAATTTATTTACTTGTTACCCAGAAATTATATTGAGAAACAGCTGCATTGGACATTTTTTTGTGTGAACTCATGGCCATGGCGATCTTTAATGTAATCAAGAAAATGTATAATCTGCTTTTTATTAAATCCGTAGGAGAAGGTCCGTAATGGAGAACCAACCATCCCCTCCACTGTGGCTGAAGAATTCAAATTCAACCCCTTTATGAGAGTGAAGTAAGAACAACTAACGATTCAGACATTTTTATAAAGCACTCGCTCAAGTGAGCACAAGCAGCACTGATCTCTTATACGAGCATCAGACAATCCACAAGTGCCCTCTTGAGCTTTGTGTCAGAGGAAGACGAGGGAGAGGATTTTAGCGTGAAAGTGCCAATGCTCACTCTGTATGTAGTGAAATAATTTAAGTGACATATTCTTTCCTTTCTATTCCAGAGAGAAGTCTGTGCAAGAGCATGCTGGGCAGAATGACCCTGTTGAAACCATGAGGAGTCTGCGTAAGGAGAAAGATGGCTTCCGGGTCCCCAAGGAGTGACTGCAGAATGGAGTCTAGTGAAATCCGTTCCACTACATGCGTACCAGTGCACTGCGACTTGTTACTAACAACTATGGCAAAATATTTCCTACCCGTTTCATTCACTACATAAAATACTGTATTTACTTCATTTCCACATTCTGTACATTAGCTTGTAGACCTAATGCAAGCATCAAGCAAAACAAAATATTGTAGTCTCGTCACGAGGAAGACTGGAGATTGAGTATAAACTGGATTTACAGAATAAAATTTGATCTGTATTGCAGATTGATTTAAGAATCTTGACTTGAATTAAGTTAATTTAGCTTTGATTACTGAAATGTACAGTTTGCTGTAGAGTGAATACAGTATTGATGTTCTGTAATGTGAAAAATAATATTTTAATAAACCCCAACAATTCTCATCTGCAGAAGCAAAACAGAACTATAAAAAGCAGGTAGAAGCTTGAATAAGTGATGTCTTAATGTGCAATGTTTGTAAATTAATTTAGACTTTTTAACTCTGTATAAAGCTTTCTTATCAAGTGTTTTATTACTTTAATATGGTATATTCACTCAAGACAATATTTCAGAGGTTTGTGTATAGTCCCTTTAGAGAAGCCAGGGCTACTTTAGTGTGATTGTTGGACATATAGAAAATCAACTGAAGCACTTCCAAACATCTCTCATACTAAATAACAACTTATGCTCTTTGTTAATCAAAAGCTCCATATATTTATACACACATCAGGCTTTTGAGTGACGATGTGAAGTGCGTGATGCATATAGGTTTTATTAAAATCTCCATTGTCTCTTTCACAGAAAAATCAATAAAGCAGATGTATTGTTGGCCTGACCATTTCATATTTGTCAGAGATTCATATCCCTAATGACTATTACCTGCTTGCAGATTTCTTGGGGTAAAATGGTGATGTTTGCTTGACATTCTATATTAACATTTCACCACATATCTACAAGAGAGCTGCTAAACATTGTTTAATATATTAGCAATATATTTTGACATATTGCTAATATTACCTAGTCCATATTAAATGGTTTAACATAGCTGCTTAACTGACAGAGCATACCGTATGAAGGGATGTGCCTCTTGTTCTCACCATGCCATACAAAGGAAGAAAACACTGAAAAACCAAATGTAAATATTTAAAGTGTATGCTTATTTCTACAGCTAAAACTGTTCCTTTGTATCAAGTAAATCGTGCCAGTATGTATATCAATGACTGCTGGTACATGGTGAATAACGTACTTGAACGTTACACTAATGTAACATTTTAATATGCAAAATATGTATCATAGATTTATTATAAATAAGGCAGAAATTATATACATTTAAACTAAAATATTTCTTTAGAATTGCATCAGAAAACATTTCAAGAGTACAACAAATACTTTTCAGTGCATACAAGTGAAATAACAGAATTTGCTGCTGTATTCATAATTAGTGCACACTTAAATGTAGTAATAATTATCCAACCACATTACCAGTGGTCTGGTATGAATTAACTTGTGCGTATAGAATCGATAGCCTGAATGTATACAGGCTTTATGTTGGTATAAATAACAGGCCACCACAGTAATTAAACACTTGGCGATAATGCTCTATTTGACCTGACAGACAGTCCTTTAAGCACAGACAGAAGGATAGATAAGAGAGGAATGGATAGACAGAGAAAAGAGATGAGGGGTCCTTAAAAGCAGAGAGAGAGGAGAGAGACAAGAAAGAGACGGTGAAGGAAAGTGATAAATTCAGTCATCCAGAACAGATAGAGCATAAACATTAACCCAAGGTCAAGTTTTGTGATTTCACGCAATGGTTCAAATAATCCTAGAATAGGGATGCATCTCAATAGCCAAATAGATGTCCTATCATGCCTTTTTCTTTATTTCTACTGATATTAAACAACTAGACAGGTGACAGAAAATACCCAACAAGAACCGGCCATGTTGCTTCCACCTAACCTGTGTTAAACTCAATGGAGATGAAACAGAGGAGGCTACTTTAGACTATTGAGATGCACCCTGACACTTGAGGACAGACCATTCACTTACAGAAACCCTTCAACATCCTTTCACCCTCTTCTTCACCATTTGACAAGGAGTCCGTTGGTGGCCTTGTCCACTGCATGGTACTGTGTGTGCAGCAGCTCCCTGGCTCTCTCCTCTCCTACACTCTGTAGCCAGGACTGGTACAGCTCTGCCACGCGCTGGTCCTCCTCTGGCACTAGAGGGCGCTCCTCCCTGTACAGATCCTCCACCTGCTGCAGCAACTCCTTGTTGTTCTGCTCTGGTAAGGGCTTCACCTGGCCTCCCCCATTCAGACAACCTGTATACACACACAGTGAGGAAACACAACACACAACTGGTTTTACAAGTTCACTTTGACTTGAACCAAAAAAATGCCATTACAAACAGGAAGCATTCCTCAGGGGAATTCACAGAGTGTGCTGTCTAATACTAGCTGCTGTCTGTGCTTCTGTGCACATGTAGAATAGAGACTTCAACCATAGCAGTAAATAAATAAACAGACAAGACATTATAATTCAATTCAAAGACTTGAATGTGGGAAGAAGAAAAAAAACATGTATTTGTATATA
Organism: Salvelinus namaycush; assembly: GCF_016432855.1. Lineage (NCBI taxonomy): Eukaryota > Metazoa > Chordata > Actinopteri > Salmoniformes > Salmonidae > Salvelinus > Salvelinus namaycush. Next base: position 82,162,853 of record NC_052309.1, read on the forward strand.
TTATCTGTGTTTATATTAAACGCAAATGTAAACCAACAAACAAAGCCTCCTCTTCCCTCACCTGACGGACAGGCCATGACCTCTACGAAGTGGTAGGGTGAATTTCCCCTCTTGAGTTTCTGCACCAGGTTCTGGATGTTGCGGAAACCGTAGGTTGCGGCGAAACGCAGCACGACCACACCGTCCCTTTCCAGGGTCACCTCCTGGAAGTCCTTGTTCCTAAAGGGGACAGGTTAATCAGGGTTGTGTTCATTAGGCACCAAAAGCAAGAAATCAGACTGAAACAGGGAAGGACTACTTGGATTTGTCCAATTAGAAACACCTGTTTCTTAAATTTGCTCTAATCTCAAGGTTATTCTTCTCAACAAATCTATACTTCCATGGCTGATAGGAAGCAGAGACAGACTTCCCTGCACATCTCATGGAAATGAAGAGAGACTGAGTATTTTGCCTGCACTATTTCACAGTTGACACAACTAAGTGAAAGCTAACCAATTAACAGAAGTGAGCTCCTAACAGGGCTTTAATACTGCAGGGCCAGACTGACTTACTTGAGTGTCTTGTATGTGAGCTCCTTCACCTCCTCTCCAAACAGCTGTCTGGCAGCGTGTGTGAACACGTGATGGAGGTATCCTCCTGAACCGCTCCCTGCATGACCCAGCAACTCATCACCACACACACTGCTGAACCTGCAGGGACAAAAGTGCGCACACACATCAGCAAGTGTGGAGTTCTCCTGACACACGCGGCACACACACACACACCTTCTGGAGTTCTCCCGACACACGCTGCACACACACCTTCTGGAGTTCTCCTGACGCACGCTGCACACACACACACCTTCTGGAGTTCTCCCGACACACGCTGCACACACACCTTCTGGAGTTCTCCCGACACACACACACACACACCTTCTGGAGTTCTCCCGACACACGCTGCACACACACCTTCTGGAGTTCTCCCGACACACGCTGCACACACACACACCTTTTGGAGTTCTCCCGACACACGCTGCACACACACACCTTCTGGAGTTCTCCCGACACACACACACACACACACACACCTTTTGGAGTTCTCCCGACACACGCTGCACACACACACCTTCTGGAGTTCTCCCGACACACACACACACCTTTTGGAGTTCTCCCGACACACGCTGCACACACACACCTTCTGGAGTTCTCCCGACACACACACACCTTTTGGAGTTCTCCCGACACACGCTGCACACACACACCTTCTGGAGTTCTCCTGACACACGCTGCACACACACACCTTCTGGAGTTCTCCTGACGCACACACACACATACCTTCTGGAGTTCTCCCGACACACACACACCTTCTGGAGTTCTCCCGACACACACACACACCTTCTGGAGTTCTCCTGATACACACACACACACACACACCTTCTGGAGTTCCCCTGATACACACACACACACACACACACACCTTCTGGAGTTCTCCTGACACACACACACACACACACACACACCTTCCGGAGTTCTCCTGACACACGCGGCACACACACCTTCTGGAGTTCTCCTGACACACAAACACACCTTCTGGAGTTCTCCCGACACACGCTGCACACACACACACCTTCTGGAGTTCTCCTGACACACGCGGCACACACACCTTCTGGAGTTCTCCTGACACACACACACCTTCTGGAGTTCTCCTGACACACACACACACACACACCTTCTGGAGTTCTCCTGACACACACACACACACACACACACACACCTTCTGGAGTTCTCCTGACACACACATACACACACCTTCTGGAGTTCTCCTGACACACGCGCTGGTATTAATTTATATGTAAAAGATGAGGTTCAAACCCTTACATTGTATCTAATGGGGCTGGATCCACATCGCTGAGCAACACTTTCTCTTCCTCTAGCATCTTCAGAACTTCTCCTGTCATGAAATAAACAGAAACAGACATCAGAAAATGTTCATTTAAAAATGTGTTTCAAAACAGAAAACACACACAGACACACACACACTTTGAATACTATCTGCCATAGTGGTATAATGTCCTCTCTACCTGAAGTGATGACACAGTCCACCTCTCTGGTGTCAGCCTCCTCCAGGTAGAAGTCAGGCCTGGAGGCCTCCAGTTTCTTATCATAGCAGGGCATCACAGTCACATGGTAGATCTGCTGAGGGTTCAGGCCCTGCAACAACAACACACACCTGTCAGTCATGTCCTTTAGAAGATCTCATCCTACTATACAGACATGATAGAATCATCATCCAAAATGAACAAATTCTTATCATCTATTTAAACGTTACTCTACATCTCTGATCTATATCACCTGACTCCATTTAGTCTATTCCATAACTAACATCTAGATATTTAACCCTGCAGTCTGCATCCCTGATCCATGCTGAATGTCAGACTCATCAGCTGGCGGGTGGGGGGGGTCGACTTCCGGTTCAGAAGAACTATATTGCAGGTCAGAAACTTTTTAAATCAAGAAAACACTTTTTTTTTTTTTTACAAACCCAGGAGCTTGTTGTTTTGCGTTGTTATGTGAATTCCATTCTGTGAGCGGTGAGGCAGGCATAGAAGGCTACCAGCAGGACACTGTCCATTATCTGTGTTGTTATGTGAATTCCATTCTGTGAGCGGTGAGGCAGGCATAGAAGGCTACCAGCAGGACACTGTCCATTATTTGTGTTGTGCTGAAACATTTTAATTTGTCCACATGCAGAGCTTATGTTCCCTTCCCCCACGTAAGAATACATTGCCAAGGTTACTTTCCCTGGCTAGCCTATCTCACGCGAAAATGGCTAAAGTAACAGGACAAATAAATAAATAAAAGTTATGATGGAGGAATACACAATCATGGAAACAGGTGCTGCGCGAGTGAAATCCCCGCTTTGGAAGGATTTTGGAGTCATTATGGACAAGGTCAACAACTCGGTAGATGGATGCACAGACTGCAAAAAGTGCAAGCAGGTATTTGTTTACAATAATTCAGTTAATTATTAGTGAATGATTCTGTTAATTCAGGCTTTCGTACATTTAGACCATATACAGGCCATATAACGTTTAACCAGTGCCGCTGGTAAAAGTGTAGCCTAGTAAATAAATTATTCTGGGAAAGACATGCTCAGGTACTTTAGCGACTAGTAAATATTTTTGAAACCTCTCGCTTTGGGCTGGATATGTCAATGTGTAGTTCATATACGCATAATCTATGAGCATAATTACTGTCTTACCTCAATTAACCACAAAATCCCTAGTTTAAAAGCAACTGTTCTGGAAGCTGTGTTGCTCCATTTTCCCTAACTTCCCCCACATGGGCCAGCCCCCTAGCAATTGAAGATCTAGCCATGAAATTCAGCCCATCGCTATTTGAGTGACAACTAGCAAGAATCACACACAGCAGAGCAAGAGAGAGAGCAATGACGTGGAGCACATATCTGCAAATATGTGATGTAGTACACAATTTTCGGGGACCACTTTTAGCTCGTGGATGCTACTTTCAGAACTACTGGCTAAAAAGTATACAAAAGTACCAGAGAATCCCTTTAAGTTTCAATTAAATTATTTGATTATCTAAACAATATTGAATGTAAAGGTCTTGTTTCGTTATGTCAGCTACAGGCTTTCATTAGGTAAGAAGGCTAATTAGAAGTCTCCTTTTTTCAAAGCGATTTGAGTTGTCAATGTGCCGCATTGCATTGTGAAGAAAAATATATATATCATTCTTAATTCATGTTGAATAGACACGCAGACAAATGAATTCATGCAGGGAAGAAGAATATTAGCCTACTACCCAGGAGTCACAAACACTAAATAAATAGATGTTATTTGGCGGGTTAACGGATCAGCTCTCGGAACAATTTTATGCGGATGGGTCGGAATGTACAGAAAGATCTCTCTTGATGTCGGGTAGGCTCAGAATTTATGTGCGGCTCCAAAAACGGACCCATGCAGGACTCTAATGTCAATGAGTCCCTACCAACCTGCTGGCCAGCGAAGAAGCCCTTCACCAGAGAGCCCATCATCTGCTGTGGGGAGCGGGTGGAGCTGACGTAGGGCAGGATAAACTCTCCATGGGTTTTCTCTGCATAGCAGATCCAACCTGAAGACAACACAAGCCTGTATTATTACTGAACCTGAAGACAACACAAGCCTGTATTATTACTGGACCTGAAGACAACACAAGCCTGTATTATTACTGGACCTGAAGACAACACAAGCCTGTATTATTACTGGACCTGAAGACAACACAAGCCTGTATTATTACTGGACCTGAAGGCAACACAAGCCTGTATTATAAATGAACCTGAAGACAACACAAGCCTGTATTATTAATGAACCTGAACACAAGCCTGTATTATTAATGAACCTGAACACAAGCCTGTATTATTAATGAACCTGAACACAAGCCTGTATTATTAATGAACCTGAACACAAGCCTGTATTATTAATGAACCTGAACACAAGCCTGTATTATTACTGGACCTGGAAGAGACCAAGGCCTGTATTTATAAAGTATCTCAGAGTAGGAGATGATCTGTCCCCCCTCTTATTCCCTCTTCTGGCTATATGCAAAAAACTGGGATATGCAAAAAACACATTTCCAATTAATACACACTTGTACATGTGTGAAACAGGACAAATATAAGCACCCACCCACTTCTAATCTGAGGAACTTTGTGAAATTGGGCCCTGGTTTCTGAAGTTCTATTGGAAGGATTCTGGCCTGGAGATAATCAGGGACTAGTTAAGGTGTTGAGGTACAGCTGGTTACCTGGGCAGGCAGAGGCCAGCATGGGCAGGGCCTGCTTGTCTTGCTCCTTCCGATGGAACCGCTCCACAAACTCTCTCTGACTCTCCAACAGGCTGAAGGTCCTACTGAAGCTGGTGTCAAACACGTGGTGAACCCCTGAAACACAACAGTCACACCAGTCAGTATATTTTATCTAAATATAATGTATCTCACTAATGTGTATTACACAGATACACAAAGGTTTATCTTTTAACCTTCGCACTCACCCAGACCCTTGAAGAAGGCGGTGAGCCTCCTGCCTGCCTCACTGCTGCTCAGGCCGTAGCGTGCTGCCAGGGAGGCTCTGGACTGTGGGGACACAGACACCACCACCACCTTCTGCTCTGCTACACCTGCCTGCTGGGGAGATGAAGGGAGACTAGTTACACACAGGGGAGACAGATACAGACACCATCATCATCACTAAACACGCTGGGTTGAGTATGACTGGTGGGTTCTGTTTGTGGGTCTTCAGATGGATGACAACACACACACTACCTTGTTGTTGCGTAGCACCCTGTAGATCTCTTCATGACTCTGCTGTGTGATAAGGACACTCTCAGCTGAGGTGATGCAGCCACTGCAGGCCAGGCAGTCATTCAGAGTGATCTTAGCTTTCTCCAGCTTCTGCTTTCCACCATCCTGGAGACACAAAGAACAAGATGGAGTAACATTGTACTGTAGGTTAACAGTGAGAAAGAAAATGTGTGTCTCAAAAAGTAGCATCCACTACTCAAATTAATTTGAGAAAGTACTTGACAAAACAAATCCCATAAGGCAGCCATATTGCTTTTACCAATCCTGTGTCTTCAGAACAAGTTCAGGTGAAGGCGAGATGAGAAGAGCAACAAGAGAGTTTTGAGATTCACCCTCAGTGAAGTAGGCTCATGCCAGTTGACATGTTAGTCGATGTAACATCACAGCTCCAGCTGTGGTCACTATGTGGGAAACATTGAAGCAAACGCACCTGTTTAACCTGGAAATAGCTCCCATCATCTTCTATTTGAATTTTAGCCACAGATCTGCCTTGCTTCTTCTCCACCTTGACTGGTTTCACACATTCCTAAGAAAGGAAAGGGGAGCAAGTAGCAATCAGTTTAGGGGAGAGAAGTACAATCACAAACAATACTAGCTAGCTTAGTCACATCCAGGTGCTTACAGTACAAGGACCAATTAAATTAAAAGGAACTAATGATGTGTCTGATGACAGATAAAAGTGGACATCTTTGGCTACGTTCTTTAACCTAGGAAGTTAACTAGTTAACGTTAGCTAGACAAATGAGTCACATGTCATTTCGATGACCTAGCTACTTAGCGAGAGAGCAAACCAACTAGGTAGTAGAGGAGGCTGGAAGGAAACAACGTCTTTCAATCCATTCTAATGATCTCATTCCAGTCATTACAATGAGCCCGTCCTCCTCCTAAAGCTCCCCACCAGCATCCGCTACGAGTTAATTAGATTTTTTTTAAAGAACAAAAGCGCGTTCAATTGAAAACCACCATTGCTTCAATCAATTTACACAGCAATGCCAATAACGCAATATACGCATTTGGAAGTTGGACAGATAATACTCTATTTGACAGCTAGCCAGTACTTTAGAGGTTAGCTAACTACAGTAGCTAGCTAGCTAACGTTAACTAACTACTGAGAATGGCGACCAGTGGGTCGTTAACATTAAAATAACCACATTATACCTATGCTAATTATGTAAAACGTGTTTAATAACCTGATTGTTGTATGGTTAAGTGTTAGTTACCTGGGAAGGAGTGATAAAATCATCTAGATCTGTCAACTGCAAAACACCGCTAAATTGGGACACCATGTTTAGTGCTGCAGTAAAGCAGTTTGTGTTTACTTTGAATGTCGTAAAGATGTTTCGTCAGAGAATGCGCTTCTCTCATAATACCAACCAGATTTGATACTTAGTATTTTAAAACAGTACCCACGTTTACCGAGGCGATTAAATAAAAACAAATCATGTGCGTATGAACCCCATTTATTTAAGTTCTCAGAATTCACATACCAGAATCAAATCATATAAATCTATGAATCAATGTACTTTTTTAATTGGTATTGTACACTGTCAGCATTTAGGTAGGCTATGATAAAGGAAACCCAAGGTGACCAAAACTTGAAATAGGATACCATAACCTGCACATCCAGGGAACTGTCAGAGCTCCTCTTTAAAGAAAATATCCAGTATTAACAATAAAATAACAATAATCAAGTTAAAAACTTTTAATAACTTGTAATAACTTGTAAAACTTGCAATCAAGAATAATCAACTAATATGTGCAAAATACACAATCTTCAATTTGTAATAACTGCACAATTAATTTGTAATGACCAATGTTCAACAATGTTGTACAATCAGACAGTGTTTTAACCTGAGACTGTGCAGCAGCATATCAATAGAACATAAAGAGCTACATCCTGTAAGCTGTAAAGGCATGTTAATCATTGCAGTATAATATAGACTGCATGAATCTTACAGTGCAATTTGATCATAACAGGATCAGTGTTCCTTTATGTATTGTTCATATTCAAGCATACATTTGTAATTAACTCATAACTCATAGACCATCCGAGGCCCTCACGCTAAAATTCCAAGCAGTAAAAAGCATATTATGCCATGGTTACTGGCAAAACCCTTAGTTGCATCATGTGGCAACAGGGAGGATCTAGAAAAAACATATACAGGAAACTTATAATGATAATGCAATACAGACAGTGTTATAACAGAATGTTATTCTCATCAGAACTCCCCACTACAAATAAACAAACATACAAAGAAACAGATTCAGTGCAGCTTCTGCCACCGTACTGTATACAAAGAGCATGATTTGCAATGTAAATATGAGCCATGTGACACATTCAGCACAATCACACAGTTAATGGCTTGTAAAGCCAGAGAACCAAATTGTGGACCCTAGTTACAGGCTACAGCTAGCACCAGTATAACTATGGTCCAGAGTATTTCCTGGTCAAGTCGCATGGTCTTGAAAAACTCCTTTAGACATACCATCAACAGGTACTATGTGCAAAGTTCCAACCCAATGGCATCAGGTCTGGAGACTGTACAAGGCCAGTCACTATAAGGTCTTCAGTGACTTGGGCTGTCCATTCAGTTTTAGGATTCGCTCGGCATCCCGGGCATTCTCTCTCAGTAGATCCATGTTGGCGTTGACATTCTCCTCCATCCACTCCTCCACTGTGTCTGGGAAGTAGATACCCTCCATCTCCATACGGAAGTTCTCTATGTACGTCTCCCACTTATCCAACAGTCTGGAAGAGGAGACAGGGGTTTAACTAACGAAGAAGAGGCATTTTTTATTCCATTGTCCTCCAAGTGGCTGAATATCTCTCATACATCCAGATAATGTCTGTGGTGTTAATGGTGAAGAGAAAGGTGATGGCTAACAATCATTTTTAAAAGCAATACTTACTTCTTCAGCCGACCTTGGAAGAATCCTATAATTCTTGGATTTGCAAAATTGTATTTTCTGTGGTAGCGACTGAAACCCCCTTTGATGTGGCTGTATGAGATAATCAGATGAATAGACAATAAATTGCCATCAGACAAATATATGGTGTTTTCTTTGCTTCTGAATGACTTATCTAATTACTTATGCTGTCTTTTTCATACTCTGGAATCACAAATAAAAATGAAAGCGATGGATGCTTACTAGTGTTTCATGAGGGCCTCCACCTCCTTCTGCAGGTTTGTGTGAATGTAAAACACCATGTGGTAGATCTGAGAGCCTGAGAAGGCTCCACTCCCCTCGCTACAGAGGCAGACAAACAGGAGAGAAAGGTCAAGCACATTACCAAACAACTTATGTTTTGTTAAGTTCACAAAGCAAGGCATTTCAAGTAAACCATATGTGACATGGTACAGTTCAGGTTGACTTAGGAAAGGAATGTAGCCACACACTCTTGCTCTGACACAAAAGAGAAATCACCAAGTTCCACCTTCCTCACGTGTACGTTTTCCTTTCTCTAGAAAATTGCAATTGGTCTTTCTCATAATACAACACAGTATTTCAGTTGAAGTTTATTGAAGAAAGGTCATCACATTTGATTAAATAGTACTGTTATAATACTAACCAGATATCTTTCTCCACCTTGATGTTGCAACCCAGTATGTGGTGAGCCTCCATCTTTGCCTTTTCGTCAAATGCACCTGTCCAACAGACGCATGCATAATGTTAGTTACAAGACCGGTGTACTGTAATACTTTACCGATCTCATGTCTGTAGTGGACATGTTCTTTGGAGAGCTCACAAACTGCGCAACACTTCTGAGTAAGAAGCTTTGGTTTATTTCATTATATTCACCAGTTTTCTGTCAATTGCTTTATTGTCTTTTGTTTGGAGTGCAGGGCTCTACCACCTGTTCATTTATGCTTAGGACAGTTTCTGCCTGTCAGGAGACTTTTTCTTCTTGAATAGTGACATTTTGAAGTCAGACGTTTGTAAATATAGCAACTTGTAAATGTATCACCCTCATCAACAGCACTGTGTAAATCGGATAGAAAACACTCATTTGCACCTCTACCTGCCTGCCTCCTGCTGAATCTTTGTCCTTATGACTGCGAGAAGGTCCCTATTTTACAGTTCCCCTGGCACTTACCATGCTTTAAGCTCTGTAGACACATAGCCAGGGAGGGAATGCCAACTGGGAGGAGTTCACACAACACTGTATGGTGCTCAAACCTGGAGGGTAAAATATTTCAAACACTGAGGTGCAGCACTTCATAACACAGACACAGTAAAAGACAGGATCGTCCTGTTGGTTTAGTTTAATGGGCCAACGGAATGAGTTATGAGTCAAGTAATCTAGTTCAACTATATAACATTATGCCTTATACAGTATATCTTCTGCATGCTCTGGTTTAGTACACACACTTTGAACATTACCAAGACATCAGTATCAGAGTCAATTGTGGTTGATTAGTGTCAGGGTTGCAAAATTCGGGTAATTTCCCTCAAATTACCAGGTTTTCCAGAAATCCCTATTTGAAGATTCCTGGAATCAGAAGGGAATATGCATGAAATCCCTGTTTGAAGATTCCTTGAATCAGAAGGGAAAACGCATGAGATCCCTGTTTGAAGATTCCTGGAATCAGAAGGGAATACGCATGAAATCCCTGTTTGAAGATTCCTGGAATCAGAAGGGAATACGCATGAAATCCCTGTTTGAAGATTCCTGGAATCAGAAGGGAATACGCATGAAATCCCTGTTTGAAGATTCCTGGAATCAGAAGGGAATACGCATGAAATCCCTGTTTGAAGATTCCTGGAATCAGAAGGGAATACGCATGAAATCCCTGTTTGAAGATTCCTGGAATCAGAAGGGAATACGCATGAAATCCCTGTTTGAAGATTCCTGGAATCAGAAGGGAATACGCATGAAATCCCTGTTTGAAGATTCCTGGAATCAGAAGGGAATACTCATGAAATCCCTGTTTGAAGATTCCTGGAATCAGAAGGGAATACGCATGAAATCCGGAATCCTCCAACCAGGATTTCTGGAAAACCTTGGAATTTTGGAAAAGTTACAGAAATGTTGCAACCCTAATCAATGTCTTACCTCTGCCATCCGGTTAGCAGGATGCCATGGAGGGTTATGTTGGGGTATTTAGTCATAGAGTTCATGACCTTTATCCAGGACAGATGGTTCTGTAGCTGATAGTCAAGAGGGGTCCATCGCTGGTCAATACCTGTGCCCCCTTTAAATGCACTGGCGAACCATACACCCTTGAAACCGGCCTCGTGGTATCTAGATATCAACGTTCCTGTTCAAAATAGAAAATAATAAAATTGGGTATTGGTAAACATAATATTTTCCCTCTCTTATTAAAAAGGTGTAAACACTTTTACAATGGTCTAGACTCTGTGTCATCGGTAATACCAATTACCCCACCGAAGACATTCTTTAAAAAAGTATACTCGGTCATACCATACTTTATATGGACAAATAAAATTCATAATTTTTAAGTCGGAGGGTGGTTTAACCTTCCGGACTTGGAATTGTATCAACTTGCTACCCAAGGCTTTTACTCGTGACATATAGTTGAACTCACTAAAGAGGAACAATGGGTACATACTGAAGATGCACACGCTCATCCCCAGAATATTTTCATGTGTCTATTTTCAAAGGATGAAGCTAAGAACATTAACAACGTCATAGTTAAGAACACTTTAACAATATGGAAGAAAATGAAACGTATTCTATAAGAACCAATATCACTGCCATAAAATTCAACCCTATGGAACAATCCTTGGATAGCTTTTCACAATTCATCTATAAATTGGTCCACATAGAAAACTAAAGGCATAGAAACTGTAAATGACTTGGTAACAAGAAATACATTTACTTCCATGACAGAATTAAAAAGCAATTTTGGACTGACCAATGTAGATATTTTCAAATACATGCAATTTAAAAGTTGCATATCACGAAATTTCAATTTGAAATATTTTGGACATCAGAGCAACCTTGAGGGAATCTTATTTGAGTCATAAACAGATGTTCATATGATCGGTAAGATATAGAAAACCTTGCAGAGAGCCTATCCAACTGACAATCTCTTAGATTTTTTTTTAAACTGTTGGAACCAAGACTTAAAAGGAACTGACATTCAAAACTGTAATATCTTCTGCTTCACGGAGTCACGGCTGAACGACGACACTATCAACTTACAGTTGGCTGGTTATATGCTGCACCGGCAGGATAGAACAGCGGCATCTGGTAAGACAAGGGGCGGCGGACTATGTATTTTTGTAAATAACAGCTGGTGAACAATATTTAAGGAAGTCTCGAGCTATTGCTCACCTGAGGTAGAGTATCTCATGATAAGCTGTAGACCACACTATCTACCTAGAGAGGACTAAGATCGAATCGTACTACACCGGCTCTGACGTTCCTCGGATGTGGCAGGGCTTGCAAACCATTACAGACTACAAAGGGAAGCACAGCCGAGAGCTGCCCAGTGACACAAGCCTACCAGGCGAGCTAAATTACTTATATGCTTGCTTCATGGCAAATAACACTGAAACATGCATGAGAGCACCAGCTGTTCCGGAAGACTGTGTGATCACGCTCTCTGCAGCCGATGTGAGTAAGACCTTTAAACAGGTCAACATTCACAAGGCCGCAGGGCCAGACGGATTACCAGGACGTGTACTGCAAGCATGCGCTGACCAACTGGCAGGTGTCTTCACTGACATTTTCAACCTCTCCCTGGCCGAGTCAGTAATACCAACATGTTTTAAGCAGACCACCATAGTGCCTGTGGCCAAGAACACTAAGGTAACCTGCCTAAATGACTACCGACCCGTAGCACTCATGTCTGTAGTCATGAAGTGCTTTGAAAGGCTGGTCATGGCTCACATCAACACCATTATCCGTGAAACCCTAGACCCACTCCAATTTGCATACCACCCCAACAGATCCACAGATGATGCAACCTCTATTGCACTCCACACTGCCCTGTCCCACCTGAACAAAAGGAACACCTATGTGAGAATACTATTCATTGACTACAGCTCAGCGTTCAACACCATAGTGCCCTCAAAGCTCATCAATAAGATAAGGACCCTGGGACTACACACCTCCCTCTACAACTGGATCCTGGACTTCCAGGCCACCCCCAGGTGGTAAGGGTAGGTAACAACACATCCGTCACGCTGATCCTCAACACATGGGCCCCTCAGGGGTTCGTGCTCTGTCCCCTCCTGTACTCCCTGTTCACTCATGACTGCACGGCCAGGCACGACTCCAACACCATCATTAGGTTTGCAGATGACACAACAAGGGTAGGCCTGATCACCGACAATGATGAGACAGCCTATAGGGAGTAGGTCAGAGACCTGGCCGTGTGGTGCCAGGACAACAACCTCTCCCTCAACGTGATCAAGACAAAGGAGATGATTGTGGACTACAGGAAAAAAAGAATCGAGCATGCCCCCATTCTCATCGACGAGGCTGCAGTGGAGCAGGTTGAGAGCTTCAAGTTCCTTGGTGTCCACATCACCAACAAACTAACATGGTCCAAGCACACCAAGACAGTCGTGAAGAAGGCACAACAAAACCTATTCCCCCTCAGGAGACTGAAAAGATTTGACATGGGTCCTCAGATCCTCAAAAGGTTCTACAGCTGCAAAATCGAGAGCATCCTGACTGGTTGCATCACTGCCTGGTATGGCAACTGCTCGGCCTCCGACTGCAAGGCACTACAGAGGGTAGTGCGAACGGCCCAGTACATCACTGGGGCCAAGCTTCCTGCCATCCAGGACCTCTATACCAGGCGGTGTCAGAGGAAGGCCCTAAAAATTGTCAAAGACTCCAGCCACCATAGTCATAGACTGTTCTCTCTGCTACCACACGGCAAGCGGTACCGGAGCACCAAGTCTAGGTCCAAGAGGCTTCTAAACAGCTTCTACCCCAAGCCATAAGACTCCTATGGCTACCCAGACTATTTGCATTGCCCCCCCCCCCCCCCTTTTACACCGCTGCTACTCTCTGTTGTTATCTTATTTCTTATCTGTATTTTTTAAACTGCATTGTTGGTTAGGGACTCATAAGTAAGCATTTCACTGTAAGGTCTACCCCTTATGTATTCGGCACATGTGACTCATAACATTTGACTTGATTTTGATTTGATTTGTTTGCACAAGATGGAGGGGATGTCGGAGCATACCTAACGAATTTAGTTAACGAAAATGTACGCTTAGTCCAGTATAAATTAATGTATACAATTTATTATACTGTACAAGAGACAACATTCACAAATTCTACAGCACGACGACAGTCATGTCTTAAGTGTAAAACTAAATATGACTCAATAATCAATGCTTTCTGGGAATGCTATACAGTCCAAAAGTTATTGGTGGAGCTAGAAAGTTGGCAAGTTATAAGTATTACAATGTAAACTTACTTTTAATCCGTCTGTCTGCATATCTCAATACATATGGCATATGGGGGTGTAGTGAGATACAATGGGCTGGACAATTCTCATCACTCATCTTGAAAAACATATACTAAAAACTTGGGAATCAATCAATCCACCATCATCATTAACACAATGGAAAATCTCATGATATATTATTTAAATAGCATGGGCGACCGAAAAAAACGAATTGGTACAATTTAAGGCCATGTGGCAAAAAATTATGCAGGCACTAGGGATGGGGGTGTGAGCATGCGAATCTGGGCAGACTGTAGTCAATGTTTGTGTGCATCCGTAAATTGTTGTACGTATGTGTATGTTTGTATCTGGGGTGGAATTTATGAATTAAAAATATATTATTACAAAAAAAGTAATAATGGCTGAAAACATAAACATACCTATACCATCTGTATCCATTTTCTTCAAATAGTTCCATATTGTTGGGGAAGCTAGATCCTGCAGGCCTGACTCTAGGGGTATGAACAGATGAACAATCAGCTATAGAGCAACTAGTCAGACACTTAGTGGGAACCATTTCCATTGTAATGCACATGGCATAATTCATTGTAATAAACATGGTATGAAGTAAAAAAATAAATAAAGATATAACATAGAAGCACTTGTGTGTCCTGAAGTCAGTCAGTTCTAATTAGAAAAACATACATTAATTTAATCAATCCACAGTACAATAGGACTGCTAGGAGATCTCATCATCACACCTTTAATAGTGGCAGGGCTGATCTTCCTCAACATGTCGTCCCACAGAATCACTCTGACCCCTGACCTTCTCTCTGTGATGAAACGGGCCAATGACACTGCATGGTTCAGGAACATTTTCCCAACGTCCCCCTTGTTGCTATGTAACCAGTTTTTAGAGTCCTTGCTCTCTCCCAGACCCCTCACCTGAGGAACATGGAGACACACACACACACACACACACACACACACACACACACACACACACACACACACACACACACACACACACACACACACACACACACACACGCACACACACACACACACACACACACACACACTGTATTATGAATGGAACTATAGAAACCAGGGGGTATGGAAAATGTAGGCCTATCTTATTGGTCTTATAACAATCTACTTGCACTTTATTTGCATATCTCAATATCCTGCTGAACTGAAAGTCCTACTAACAGATACGATAACATACATTAGTAGTGTTCTAGTTCATACACATACAAACACACGGCGTACACACACACACAAAATCATGCACGCACACACACACACACACCCACCAACCTCATCAGCCCCCATGTGGAACCAGCGTGCGTCAGGGTGACAGTCCATGACCTGGGAGACCATGTCCTTGACCAGAGCCACAGAGCCAGGATGGTGGGGGTTCAGACTGTTAGGGAAAGCCCTCACCTCCCTCAGGTGGAAATACCTCTCATGCTTCAACACAAACTATCCAGAGGAAATAAGAGGAGGATAGATTAAAGAGGAGGCATAGTTTTTACCCCGCAGGCAACAGTGGTTAAATTTCATTACACAATACTATGGAATAGTATCACTCACAGCCATATATTTAGATAGATATCTAGCATAGCTCTGGTCTCACTTAGTGCAGTCATGACTGAAAATGAGCATTCCAAGGAATGTATAGTTATTCTTGCTTTTCTGGTATGGTTAGAATATGAAACAAGTAATCCGCTTATTTAAGGTCATGATAGCCTCAGGAGAGACTGAGGAACCAATATGAGTATAATACATACAGACCAGCTGTGTAGTGCTTCAAGTTTAAGTTTTATTAGTCGTATGTACGGTATACACATGGTATACATCGTCCAATGAAATGCTTACTAGCAGGTTCCTTCTAGACAATGCAACAACAATGAGAAATAATAAAAGACAAGACTACAAACATAAAGTAAATGGCTCAGTAGAATAAACATTTTACCATAAGTATAATACAGGAAGGCACAACTTATAGTCCAATATTTACACGTGTTTTGGGGAAGGGGGGTTGGGAGGCTAGTGTTTAAATAGTGCAGCATTTAGTGTCGGGTAAACACACGTAAATGCTGTTTACGCAACTTTCTTATTTTGCGTGGGCGTTTACCCACCTTTTGCGGAAAAATGCATTGAAAGTATAGGGAGCATTACTTTACTCACTGTGAACAGCGTAACCACCTATTTTTTCCCCACTACATCACTGATACAGTATCCCTGACTTACCTCGAGGTGTCCAAACACTTGCACTAAAGGAATCAGTTCCAGCTTGTTGAGTTTGGCTAGGCTCTTTATCTCCTCTATATCTTCCATACTGTTTAACAGAGAACACAGAGATATACAGCAGACTGTTCATCATTGTGACACATATTTAAATAGAACACTAATAATCCAATAGAACGGTAATACAGATTGTCCATCCTAGTTTTCACTTAGTTTTATCATCATTGTCAGGAGTTTCTCCTTTGACATGCGATCTGACAAGGAAAACTCCAGGCCCTAGTTTTTTCCTATCAATCATAAATTGACTGAGACATCACCATCTGGTGCTCACCTGTAGGCATACGGTGACCTGAGAATCGTCAGGTTTCCATGGTAGGGAAACATGTCCTCGTACTCTAGCAGAACACCATCAGCACCCAGAGAGGAGAAGAGCGGGAAGATCTGGAATGGAAACCGTCACAATGACTTTGGTTCTGGTGGATAAAGCTCTTATACTGCATTTTTCCCCAATTCAATTATATAGCTATACTATATAAACAAGACTACCCATATGCCAGGATCTCCATTAAAATATGAATCTTAAAACCTTTTACTGCAGTGGGCTAAATCAGGGTCACACAGAGTGTTTCTTGGTAGTCTTAAATAAATCTACTTTGAAACAAAAGTATACACCTCACACACATGGTTACGGACTTTAAAAAATAAGACACCTGTACCATGTCAGATATAGAGTTGAAATGTATTACATTTTGTGAGTTTGCATCCCAATTTTACACTTTATATACTACATCACAGAAGACTGAAATATGACAAAGCCGGTTGACATAGAAACACTGGATTTTTTATCATGTTTATTAATTATTAAATGATATGAACAACATTCCACCCATCAGGTCACTAGGTCATTTGACTGCAGGAAAGGGATACACCTTATAAAGAACACATTTACATTTGACATTTTAGTCATTTTAGCAGATGCTCTTATCCAGAGTGAGGCCCTGCAAATAACATTTTTGGGGGATCCACCTCAAGGAGAGAACAACTTTTCTCACCTGCTTCATGTATTTGACTTTGGGTGCAGCACCTTTCAGATCCAGGTGTACTATTCTTGCAGGGACTTTGCTGGTTTCCAGAGGTACTGTGTCTGCTCCTTTTTCTACTGGAGGCTCTGGAACCTCTGGTTTCTGGGCCCAGTTAACAAAATAGTTTATAACCTCTGACTTGTGTACAGTAACAGCCTCCTTCACGTTTGGTCCCTGGTGCCAAAATGAGCCAGGATCCATGATGGCCAACTTCTGTTTCCTTTCAGTTCTGGAACAAGACAGATTTAAACAGTAACTTTTTTATTTTCTTCTGAAGACTAATAAAGGCTTGAGAAAGTTTTACTAAAATAATCTCGGCACCCAGAACGAACGGCTGTCCCAAGAGGCTAAGAAAAACACAATATTATATCATATGAGTCTACAAACACCTCACTGAATGAGGATTGTGCCCATGGTAGGATGTCTCACCTGTATTCCGAAAGCAGAAGTTTGACAGCAGCAACAAGCACCAGACAAAGTACAACAGCTCTGAGGGCCTGCCTTTTTGTTACCATGGTGCTTCAGCTAACAGAGAGAAATAGAAAATAATATTTCAAGTTCATTTTCAAGTTCAAGTTTTTAATAATACCCACATGGCAGTCAAATACGCAAAAGCCATGACAGGGAGACATAGTGGAGTGGTAAAGCGCATGCAAGCAGTTACTCCCGTAGCCACTTGGGTACACTGCAGCATCCACCAAGAGGCTCTTGCTGCCAAGGTAATGCCTGACAGCTTGAAAGACGTTTTAGACACTACAGTGAAAATGGTTAACGTTGTTAAAGCAAGGCCCCTGAACTCTCATGTATTTTCTGCATTATGCATCGCTATGGGGCAGCAGGTAGCTTAGTGGTTAGAGCGTTGGGCAAGTAACCGAAAGGTTGCTGAATTGAATCCCCGAGCTGACAAAATGGAAATCTGTCGTTCTGCCTCTGAACAAGGCAGTTAACCCACTGTTCCCTTGTATGTCATCATTGTAAATAAGAATTTGTCCTTAACTGACTGTAACGATTCTCCTCTTCGTCTGAGGAGGAGCAGGAAATATCGGACCAATGTGCAGCGTGGTAAGTGTCCATAATTAGATTTTTAATAAATCAACTGACCACTGAACAAAATAACAAAAGCACAAACAAACAACCGAAACAGTTCTGTATGGTGAAACACAGACACAGAAAATAACTACCCTAAACCCATAGTGGGAAAACAGGCTACCTAAGTATGATTCTCAATCAGAGACAAGGATCGACACCTGCCTCTGATTGAGAACCATACTAGGCCAAACACATAGAAATATAACACACAGAACAAAACATAGAATAACAACATAGAATGCCCACCCCAACTCACGCCCTGACCAAATTAAAATAAAGACATAAAAAAGGAATTAAGGTCAGAACGTGACACTGACTTGCCTAGTTAAATGAAGTTTAAATAAAAAAATATGGGCAGCATGGTGAGCGTGCATTTCTTTTATTTATAAATGTCGCCAACAAACACAAAGAACAAGGAAATGACCGTGAAGCTTACTTAGGCTATAATGCCACTAACAAAGACAACTACCCACAAATACCAAAAGGAAAAAAGGCTGCCTAAGTATGATTCCCAATCAGAGACAACGATAGACAGCTGTCCCTGATTGAGAACCATACCCGGCCAAAACATAGAAACAAAGAACATAGAGTTTCCCACCCGAGTCACACCCTGACCAACCAAACATAGAGAATAAGAAGATCTCTACGGTCAGGGCGTGACAGTTATCCCTTTAATGCCCTGCCTCCAGTCCACTTACCGATATCTGAACAAGAGAGCATCGAAATTGCAACAAGCGGTTCTGTGAAAATTTTATTTAATCAAAAGACACTGCCAGATTTCTGGATAGGGCTGTGCTCAGAGTTTCTTGCCTTGGCAAATCGCGCCGTTAAGACACTGATGCCCTTTGCAACCACGTACCTATGTGAGAGTGGATTCTCGGCCCTCACTAGCATGAAAACTAAATACAGGCACAGACTGTGTGTGGGAAATGATTTAAGACTGAGACTCTCCAATACAACCCAACATTGCAGAGTTATGTGCATCCTTTCAAGCACACCTTTCTCATTAACCTGTGGTGAGTTATTCACCATTTTTGATGAACAAATAACGTTTTATATGTAAGATGGCTAAATAAAGAGCAAAATCTTATTATTTGTGCCCTGGTCCTATAAGAGCTCTTTGTCACTTCACACAAGCCGGGTTGTGACAAAAACTCACACTCATTCTTATGTTTAATAAATGTATCGTATAGTGTATGTGTGTGGAAGGCTTACAATGATGGCAAAAAACATTTGAGAGTGCGCTGACACTGGTGCTAGAGGGGTAGAAGTAGAATTTTACTGGGTGACTTTCACTTTTCAGTCATTTTCTATTTAAGCTGCAATATGTAACGTTTTGGGTGACCCACCAAATTCACAAAGAAATACAGGTTTAGATCTGTCATTCTCATCGAAAGCAAGTCTAAGAAGTGGTAGATCTGTTCTATGTGCACTTTTGCTATATTTCACGTTCTTAGATTTAAGGAATATGGATGTAGGTGAGCAGACCCACGAGCCACTGCGGTCCCTCTTGATGAGGTCCGTTTTTGTGTGGCTTCCACCCCCATCAAAGTTGCCCATCCATGCTGTACACTATACTTACTTGTTTTGTCACATTAACTGAACAAAATGAAATCAATTGCAACCAGGAAATGGCAGGCTACCGATGTCGTTCTTCTGTGAGCTGCTCCAAGCGCTCTTGCTGCCTGAAAGCAGGGGTGAAAGTAAGTCGGTCCAGTACGGTGTCCAGGCAAAGTAAATAGTGGGGTTACGCAGTAGCAGTACCGGTAAAACATGAGCCTATCACAATAAAACATGAGCCTATCACAATAATCAAAACAACATGTCAAGGAAACTGTAGGCTATTACACCACTTTTTATCATAACCGCATGTCAGGGGCATGAATATGTGAGCAGCCTACTCTCCAAAATGCGTTGCTGTTCGACGAGCACACTGATATTTTGCCAAGGCATAGAAGAGTGGCCGACACACGAGACGCGCGCGGAAAGCAGTAGATTCTAGCCTAAAGACAATTGCCACATGTCATTACAATTGTTGGTGTTTTGTGTTAATGAAACAGGAGGGAGCGGGTCTCGAACCCTCGACCTTCTAGCCCGAGGTCCGGCGCGCTATCGACTGTGCCGCAAAAGCATGCTCGTGCGGCAGAGTCGATTTCCGCGCTTATAAACACAGGGTCGTTACACTACTCCCTCCTTTCAAAGAGCGCGTCCTCGCGCTAGCTTGCGACTCTACGTCTTACAGGAACGCGCTCACCGGCCAAGCACACGCACTGTCGTGGATGCAAGGTCCGATCACTTCTGACGCCAGTGTAATGAGACGGGAGGGAGCGGGTCTCGAACCCTCGACCTTCTAGCCCGAGGTCCGGCGCGCTATCGACTGTGCCGCAAAAGCATGCTCGTGCGGCAGAGTCGATTTCCGCGGTTATAAACACAGGGTCGTTACACTATGTATATTTCCATTCACCACTGTTTGTTTGGAGGCTGGACATATGTTGCGAGTGGAAATATGAGTTACCGTACCGGGGGAAAATTAATTGTACTTTCACCCCTGCCTGAATGATTGTATTCGGTTGAAACTAGGCTATGTGTGCTGCGACCCTGCGAACATACTTCACGTACTTTGCGATTATGTAGTATACTTTGTGCATGATTTCACTATTATACTAGCCTACATCATTTTTACGGTGTATACCGCCACTACACTAGGCTACTTTGATATGCATCAGTGGGGATTAAAAGTTGGTAGCCTATTTGCAATTCCCACTTGGAAACAGTGGATCTACTTCATATACCTGCGTATAGCCTCCACTACAGCGCTGCCATTGATATTTTACATTTGAATAAATTGCATGAACAGTAGACTATCCAACTTCACAGTTGTCATCGCATCAACTCAATGACGATGTATATTAAACGTTGATGGCGGTAGGCTACAATAAATCCTTACCCCGCGAGGAGCGTGCAAGTAGTTTGTTGTCCTAATGTTTCCGCACTTACAATTCCCGGAAAAAAAGGAACTTGAACACCGAATGTTGTGGAAGGCCTACTGTACACGAAACGCACGACAACTTTCAACGAACTTCCGCGTTACACTAGTGGCATCTCGTCACACACACTACCCACTGAGCTATAAATGAACGCACCCACCCATCATTTAATAATAAAAGCACTACGAAAAGATAGCGCTCTGCTCTGTGCAGCAGAATATACTAGAGTAGAGAGAAGTTGCACCCATCCTCACATAAATAAATCATCCAGGCTAGTAAATTGACTTTTATCTGATCTGTCCACGTATTGTTTGACGTGTGGGAAATAATGCAAGCGCATTGTTATCATAATCTTTGGAAAAGCTGCTGTGCCTGTGTTTCATCCATGGAATTAGTCTAAAAAATTCGACCCCAGGCAGAACAATCGGGGTACGTTGCATTCGGGGGTACGTTGCATTCGTTTGACAGTTCGCGGCTCGGGCTCACACCGCACGGTGGGTATCCATATGAAAAGAATACGGAAATCATGAGGCATTACATCAATGCCATGCTGTGGACAAGTTTGCCCTCTTGTAGAGAATGACAGGGGCATAGAGTTTATGGAATACACTCACATTGTAGAGCAGACATGTCGTGAAATATTTCCAATTCTGGAATATTTTGCAAATTCAAATTCCCAACAGTCTTGATGATATTTATTTAAATCCTGCGCATGATAATTTCAGACATCAGAGTTTGGCCATGTAATAGGTGGTAAAAAGCCTTTATTTTTAACCAAAATCTGGTAAAATGCATAAGTCAAAATCCAAGTGGTCCTATGATTTGTCTCTTCACCCTCCTTCCCTCGTATTGCACTTTTGTTGTTATGACTACGAGGTCGTAAATCCGCCATGTTTTCCATCTAGTAGCGTTGCGACAGAGACGGAGAACTCAAACGACATGAATGTAGAAAATAATAATACGGCAGAAACAGTGAGCGAGCAAACGGATCACGGCAACAACATCGTCACAATTCAAACAACTCTCGGAGATGAAGGTAAAGACAGTTTACGTGCAAAAACAGTCATATATTTTTATTGGCATATATGTAGGCCCACTCCAATTGATTCAATTTATTTAGCTGCTAGCTAGCTTGGTAGGCGACAAAATAAGGTCGGTGCACTCTAGCTTGCGCCACATCTTTGCTTGCGCTGTATCGGGTCAATGCTATCTATCTATCCACCTAGCTAGCCAAGTAGTGTAGGTCGCGCTGGTCAGATTTGGTTAGTTAGCATCCTCGGATTGTAGTTTAACTTTGCACTTATCGGGTTTAGCCTTGCCAACTAGCTAGGCTTGCTAAATATGATAACATTAGCTAAGTTAGCTGGCGGCTGCACTTGCTACAGTAGCTAGCTAACTTAGCTATGTCAATGTCCAGTCTCTTGCATGTGTCAATTAATTAGCTAGCCAGTCAACAACATTGAACGTTTTACAATTTATTTTTAAGTGTGTTGTTCTTGATTGTACGCATGGTTTTCATGCATTTCACTTGCAGATGAAGATGTCCACAAGTGCGGACGCTGCCAGTCCGAGTTTTGTACGCTGGAGGCATTCATCCAGCACAAGCTCCAGCAGAACTGCACGCGGGCACAGGAACCCCAGGTGCCCGTCAATAAACTCCGAGATGACAACCAAAAGGTAGGCTTGCCCGGGCAATTGTACACCCGGTGCCTACTCGGTTTAGATTGTTGAATTCATAAATTAATGGGGTGATATGTCAAAACGTTTGTGTTTGGTCAGGTTTTTGCCCCAGATGGAACTTCTGCTACCTTGACAAGAATGGATGGAAGTGGACTGTCTTCAGATGAACCAGACAAGTCCAACAACAACGGTCAGTCAATGGTCCTTGACTTTTTGCACTCTGGCACCCTCCAGTATCATCTGTCCGTAACTGATAAGACATTATTTGATTGATTTATGGTTTCTTCTCATGGCAAAGACTTTATATTCTGTCAGAAACCCAATTTCCTCCTGTTTTGACTTTCATGCCCAGTTGAAATGGGTTAGTCAAAAAGATTATTTGAGGGGACTGAATTAACCAGCCTTAAGTTCTCTCAGGTGAGGTAGAAGTTGAAGGCCACTCCTCTCGAAGTCGCAGGAAGAGGGGTAGCACAGGGAAGGCTACTGTCCTAACAGAGGGGACCGAGGCCCACAGCCCTGACGGTGCAGACAAGCCAGTCTACAGGGTCAACAAAGATGGACGCTACATTTGCCAAACATGTGAGAAGACATTCAAAACGGTGAGTTGTACTGCACCTGTGCTTCTGTTGATATAGATCTGAGAATGAACCCGTACAGATTGTCACTACCTTGTCTGGAAGAAAGTTTGGAAATCATGACTATCAGCGATTTTGTTCTTCCCTTGTTTATGCTCTATCAAACAAACCTATTTTTCTATGTCTACATTTTTTCTAGACAAACATCCTGAGAACCCATATGATCACCCACAGTGAGAATAAGAATTTCCCCTGTGAGCTCTGTGGGAGTGCCTTCCGCACCAAAGGCTCCCTGATTCGTCACAACCGCCGTCACACAGGTACAGTGGACTGGAAGGGGGTGGGCTCAGAATGAGATTTTGCTGCATGTGACATATGCAGCTTCGTTTCCTATCTCCATCATCAGTCTCTCTCCCTCTCTTCCCCCAGACGAGCGCCCATACCGCTGTAACCTGTGTGGGCTCTCCTTCAGGGAGTCAGGGGCTCTGACCAGACATCTCAAGTCCATCACCCCCTGCACTGAGAAGATCCGCTTCAACCAGTACAAGGAGATCCTCGTCAGCAAGGACGGACAGCAGAAAGGTAGAAGTCTGTCAAAAGATTGAGGGATCATGCATGCATGGATGGATATATATATGGATAGATGGTAGGGTGCATACACCACATGACTGAAATTATCTGGACACCTGCTTGTCGAACATCTCATTTCAAAATCATTGGCGTTAATATGGAGTTGGTTTCCCCTTTGCTGTTATAACAGCCTCCAATCTTCTGGGAAGGCTTTCCACTAGATGTTGGAACATTGCTGTGGGGACTTGATTCCATTCAGCCACAAGCGTTAGTGAGGTCGGGAACTGATGTTGGGCTATGAGGCTGGCGTTCCAATTCATCCCAAAGGTGTTCAATAGGGTTGAGGTCAGGGCTCTGCAGGCCACTCAAGTTCTTCTACGCTGATCTCGACAAACCATTTCTGTATGGACCTCTCTTTGTGCACGGGGCATTGTCATGCTGAAACATGAAAGGGCCTTCCCCAAACCTTTGCCGCAAAGTTGGAAGCATAGAATCATCTAGAATGTCATTGTATGCTGTAGCGTTAAGATTTCCCTTCACTGGAACTAAGGGGCCTAGCCCAAACCATGAAAAAAAAGCCCCAGACCATTCTTCCTCCTCCAACAAACTTTACAGTTGGCACTATGCATTCAGACAGGTAGTGTTCTCCTGGTATCCGCCAAACCCGGATTCTTCCATCGGACTGCCAGATGGTGAAACGTGATTCATCACTCGAGAGAACGTGTTTACATTGCTCCTGAGGTAAATGCGGCAAGCTTTACACCACTCCAGTCGACGCTTGGCATTGTGTATGGTGATCTTAGGCTTGTGTGCGGCTGCTCGGCCATGGAAACCCATTTCATGAAGCACTCAATGAACAGTTCTTGTGCTGACATTGCTTTCAGAGGCAGTTTGGAACTCAATAGTGAGGATTGCAACTGAGGATAGGTGATTTTTATGCGCTTCAGCACTCGGCAGTCCTGTTCTGTGAGCGTGTGACCTACCACTTCGCGGCTGAGCCGTTGTTGCACCTAGACGTTTCCACTTCACAATAACAGCACTTACAGTTGACCGGGGCAGCTCTAGCAGGGCAGAAATTTGATGAACTGATTTGAAAAGTCACTGACCTGCCATGTTGAAAGTCACTGAGCTCTTCAGGAAGGCGATTCAACTGGCAATGTTTGTCTATGGAGTTTGGATGGCTGTAAGCTCGATTTTATACCCCTGTAAGCAACAGGTGTGGCTGAAATGGGCGTATCCACTAATTTGAAGGGGTTTCCGCATACACTGTCAAAGGTTTTAGAACAACTACTCATTCAAGGGTTTTTCTTTATTTGTACTATTTTCTACGTTGTAGAATAATATTAAGACATCAAAACTATGACATAACACATATGTAATCATGTAGTAACTAAAAAAGTTTTAAACAAATCAAAATATATTTGACATTCTTCAAAATAGCCACCCTTTGCCTTGATGACAGCTTTGCACACTCTTGGAATTCTCTCAACCAGCTTCACCTGGAATGCTTTTCCAACAGTCTTGAAGGAGTTCCCACATATGCTGAG
Source organism: Salvelinus namaycush (assembly GCF_016432855.1). NCBI lineage: Eukaryota > Metazoa > Chordata > Actinopteri > Salmoniformes > Salmonidae > Salvelinus > Salvelinus namaycush. The sequence continues at coordinate 82,188,347 of NC_052309.1, forward strand.
CACTTGTTGACTGCTTTTCCTTCACTCTGCAGTCCGGCTCATCCCAAACCATCTCAATTTGGTTGAGGTCGGGGGATTGTGGAGGCCAGGTCATCTGATGCAGCACTCCACCCCTCTCATTCTTGGTAAAATAGCCCTTACACAGCCTGGAGGTGTGTTTGGGTCATTGTCCTGTTGAAAAACAAATGATCATCCCACTAAACCCAAACCAGATGGGATGGCGTATTGCTGCAGAATGCTGTGGTAGCCATGCTGGTTAAGTGTGCCTTATTCTAAATAAATCACTGACAGTGTCACCAGCAAAGCACCCCCACACCATAACACCTCCTCATGCTTCACTGTGGGAAATACACATGCAGAGATCATCCGTTCACCCACACCGCATCTCAATTTGGACTCCAGACCAAAGGATATATTTCCACTGGTCTTATGTCCATTGCTTGTGTTTCTTGGCCCAAGCAAGTCCCTTCTTATTGGTGTCCTTTAGTAGTGGTTTCTTTGCAGCAATTTGACCATGAAGGCCTGATTCACACAGTCTCCTCTGAACAGTTGATGTTGAGATGTGTCTGTTACTTGAACTCTGTGAAGCATTTTTTTGGGCTGCAATTTCTGAGGCTGGTAACTAATGAACTTATCCTCTGCATTAGATGTAACTCTGGGTCTGCCATTCCTGTGGTGGTCCTCATGAGAGCCAGTTTAATCATAGCGCTTGATGGTTTCTGTGACTGCACTTGAAGAAACCTTCAAAGTTCTTGAAATGTTCCGCATTGACTGACCTTCATGTCTTAAAGTAATGATGGGCTGTAATTTTTCTTTGCTTATTTGAGCTGTTCTTTCCATAATATGGACTTGGTCTTTTACCAAATAGGGCTATTTTCTGTATACCCCCTACCTTGTCACAACATTTGCTCAAACACGTTAAGAAGGAAAGAAATTCCACAAATGAACTTTTAAGAAGGCACACCTGTTAATTGAAATGCATTCCAGGTGACTACCGCATGAACCTCAATCTTGTTTAGAATTTGTTGAACACTTTCTTTTTGGTTACTACATGATTCCATATGTGTTATTGCATAGTTTTGATGTCTTCACTATTATTCTACAATGTAGAAAATAGTAAAAATAAAGAAAAACCCTTGAATGAGTAGGTGTTCTAAAACTTTTGACTGGTAATGTACTTTTGTTTATATGGAAAGAGGGAAATTACTATATGGAAAGATAAATATATGGATAGAAAGATTAAATATATGGATCTATCGGTAGATAAGTAGCTGGACAGGGAAATATATAGGTATTGATGGTGTCATGTTTGTATTCCAGGAGTGGAGGCAGAGGCCGCCTCATTGGCTGCTCAGCAGGAAGTGGAGCAGCAGGAGGAAGAGGAAGCGCAGGCGGCGGTGGTCAGCGTGGTGGAGACTGACAGCGGAGAACAGGAAGTCATCCACGAGGTCCACTTCCACATGGAGGTAGAGGGAGAAGGGCAGGAACAGCAGGTGTGTGGAGATCTGGATGCATTCCTGTACTATAAACTGTCTTCCTCGTCTCCTCTCACACCTGCTCATTTGTAGTGATCTGAAAACACAGAATAGGTGAAGGCCATGTTGTGAATGCCTACAGAATGCCTCTCCGTTTCTATCACATCAGTGCAGATTAAAGAAAATAGAGAAACCCACCCTCAAGCATTTCCTTTGTATCCCAAATCTCTGTTGATGTTTAATATAACCTATTTGGATGTCACACATTTTTCCTAGGGCCATGTTGGACCCACTTTTCTTGTCTGGTTCCCCATCCCTAGGTTATATTGGAGCAGGCTCAGGCAGATGCCCTGGTGGCCGAGGGAGACAACCTCATCTGCCAGGCCATCATCAACTCTGGCATCGCCCTGGAGGCAGTCACTGAGACTGAGGAGGAGGCCGAGGAGCAGGCAATGGACGGGATGCCTAAAGAGGTCCTGCAGGTCAGGGACGTGGAGGGCAGGATGACAGAGATCCAGGTGATGGAGGAGTGTGTGGAGATGGAGATGGAGGCTGAGGAGATGGTGGTGAGTTAGTCAATGGGGAATGATAAACATGATGTATACTCTCACCTACAGCAGGAGGTTGATAAACATGATGTATCCTCTCACCTACAGCAGGAGGTTGATCAACATGATGTATCCTCTCACCTACAGCAGGAGGTTGATAAACATGATGTATACTCTCACCTACAGCAGGAGGTTGATAAACATGATGTATCCTCTCACCTACAGGAGGAGGTTAATAAACATGATGTATCCTCTCACCTACAGCAGGAGGTTGATCAACATGATGTATACTCTCACCTACAGCAGGAGGTTGATCAACATGATGTATCCTCTCACCTACAGCAGGAGGTTGATCAACATGATGTATCCTCTCACCTACAGCAGGAGGTTGATCAACATGATGTATCCTCTCACCTACAGCAGGAGGTTGATAAACATGATGTATCCTCTCACCTACAGCAGGAGGTTGATAAACATGATGTATCCTCTCACCTACAGCAGGAGGTTGATAAACATGATGTATCCTCTCACCTACAGCAGGAGGTTGATAAACATGATGTATCCTCTCACCTACAGCAGGAGGTTGATAAACATGATGTATACTCTCACCTACAGCAGGAGGTTGATAAACATGATGTATACTCTCACCTACAGCAGGAGGTTGATAAACATGATGTATCCTCTCACCTACAGCAGGAGGTTGATAAACATGATGTATCCTCTCACCTACAGCAGGAGGTTGATAAACATGATGTATCCTCTCACCTACAGCAGGAGGTTGATAAACATGATGTATACTCTCACCTACAGCAGGAGGTTGATAAACATGATGTATACTCTCACCTACAGCAGGAGGTTGATAAACATGATGTATACTCTCACCTACAGCAGGAGGTTGATAAACATGATGTATACTCTCACCTACAGCAGGAGGTTGATAAACATGATGTATCCTCTCACCTACAGCAGGAGGTTGATAAACATGATGTATGTCCCTTGCCCTGCCATGTAGGACATGTCTGACAAGCAGGAGGATCTGCCGCCGTCTAAAAGTCACAATTGTCCTCACTGCAGTCGCTCCTTTAAGGCGCTCAACTACCTCCGCTTCCATGTCAAAGGTCACCTCGGTAAGACCACTGTCTCCATTTCTTTTTAATGATTTCCTTTAACGATAGTCTCGGCATAACCCATTGTTTCTTTACATCATTAGTCAACACACACATAGGTGATCCATTGATATCAAATGATTGGGGTGGTAAGAGGATTTAGCCAAGGTTTCAAAATCAGATACGTCTATATCATGTATTCCCTGTTTCTTACATTTTCTCAAATCTCCCCAGTGTCTCTCTCCCCCTGGGTCGTGTTCATTAGTCTCCAAGGAAACCGGTCTGAAGGGGAGGGACTACCTGCTGCGTTCACTAATGAACATGACCTACAGTAGCTCATCTGTGTGTTCTCTGCAGGCTGCAAGCCCTTCAAGTGTGTGATGTGTCAGAAAGACTTCCTGACAGGCTACCTGTTGAAGAAGCACATGGAGGTCCACCTGAGTGAGAGGCGGTATAAGTGTGGTGAGTGCGGCAAGCTGTACAAGACCATCGGACACGTCCGGGAACACATGAGGGCCCACTCCGAGGAACGGCCGTACAACTGCAACAGCTGTGACAAGGGATACAAGACCAAGGTTTGTTCATACTCAACTTTTATTTAAATCAAGGAGGCCGTGAGCAAGCAAAATAATCTGACTGAAAGTTGTTGAATTCCTGCTTTTCCTAAGTTTTATTCGGTCTCTTAAATGGCAGGAGTCTGCTAATGTTAAGTCAAGTTTCGGAGCTTCTTCGATTGAACGGTTATCTCAGTAATTTTTCTCGCATGTCAGAAGTGAATTGGTTAACTAACAGATGACGATTAATTAATAATTCTTCCCCCCCTCCACTTTTGTCCCAGAATGCCTTGCAGGTGCACCAGCGGACGCATGCCCAGGAGAAGCCGTACGTGTGCCAGTTCTGCTCGCGGGGCTTCAGGGAGAAGGGTTCTCTAGTGCGCCACATCCGCCATCACACCGGAGAGAAGCCCTTCAAGTGTCACAAGTGTGGGCGGGGCTTCGCCGAGCATGGCACCCTCAACCGCCACTTACGTGCCAAAGGTCAGGATGATTAACACTTGTCTCCTGGGTCATGTATAGCATTAAGATCAATGTCAGATTCATAGAATCCGATGTATCTGGCATTGATCTTATCAGTGATATTAGTGTTACTATTCTTTATGTGTGTACTCCCGACTTACATTACTTTGGATAGGCTGACACTGGCCCTGATTTTTAATTGATGATGTAATGGATTTTCCATATTAGCCTATACATGTTATCAATTCCACAATTGACACAAGCAAACAGCCAAATGGCACTACACAGGATTACATTGATGTGTTTGTGTGTCCAGGTGGCTGTTATGCTGGCCAGAAGGAGGGGTCTGGGGAGGAAGGCATGCTGGTCTCAGAGGAGCAGGAATCTGCAGACAGCCTCGCCACAGCAGCCATCATGTCAGACGACCCCCACGCTGTGCTGGTGGAGTTTTCCTCTGTGGTGGCTGACACCCAGGAGTACATTATTAGGGTGAGACCATTTATAGATGGGCGGGGGGGTTATTCTCCTATCTAAATGGGATCTATTACCCATTTCACACTGCCAAAAAAGTGAAAGTAATATATCCAGACCTTTTGCTGAATTCACTGAATGTTTCAACTTGACCTGGCATAGCTTTAGGCACCAACACAGACAAGGTGCTGATGTAAACGCAGTTGTTAATAGGAATATTCATCTGTGTTTTTCTCACAGAAATTAGATGCATCATCACATTCACAAATGATGCTGTCAGTATGTATGGAAGGTTCTGTAATTCACGTGTTCTGTCTCTTCTCCCCAGGCCCCAGGAGTGGAGGAGGAGGAGGAGGAGGAGGGGGGGGGGCAGGGCGAGGAGGTGACTCTCATCCAAGACAACGAGAATCAGGTCAGTGCTCTGCTCTCCTATTTCTCCTGGAGCTAAGAAATTGTGTTCTAGTGTCTTGATGGCTTAGACTAGCGCTCGCCTCCCTCCACACATACAACAGTCCCACCTTTCACTGTTTGCTTGTTCATAGACATATATTTAACATGTGACCAAAGCTAAGTTTCCATCCAATTGGCGACAGATTTTTATGCAAATATAAACTAATCTGCTTAAAGAAAATATGCAGATTATCCATCGGTGTTTCCACCAAACTGACTTGTTGCTGATATCACCTCACTACTGGGCTAGTGCGCCATGTGTTGACGTAGGGCACATGTCCTTTTTTCTTTCTTTTTTTACTCCCTTTTTCTCCCCAATTTCGTTGTATCCAATTGTTAGTAGTTACTGTCTTGTCTCATCGCTACAACTCCCGTACGGGCTCGGGAGAGACGAAGGTCGAGAGCCATGCGTCCTCCGAAACACAACCCAACCAAGCCGCTCTGCTTCTTAACACAGCGCAACACCGTGCACTGCGCCCGGCCCGCCACAGGAGTCGCTAGAGACAAGGATATCCCTGTCAGCCAAACCCTCCCTAACCCGGACGACGCTAGGCCAATTGTGCGTCGCCCCATGGACCTCCCGGACCTCTCATCGATCATCATGTCACCAGAATAATAAGACCCTCGCCACCCTGTGAAGTTCATCATAACACAAAAAAATCCAACAAATTATCTGTCTACATTTAAAAATTGTACCGAAACTTAGTTTCGTTCCCCAACTGACGAGTGGTTTTATTTGGCCCCTCAAGTTTTCGGAGCAAAATGTGTTTTTAACTAAATGTATTTTGTTTAAAGATTTTCATTGCTGGACATAAGACTGTAAAAACACCAGGAAACCATCTCCAAGTGATTTTAATTTAAGGAATCTGTTCCCAAGTATTCCCACGCATAATAGAGACGTGATCGTATACAAATATAAGCAGGTCTTGAAATGCTTATGTTTTAGTCAAACATATGTTTGGACTTTTTGTGGTCAATTTACAGTCTACGTTTCAGCCCCCCGACCATCGTCTACGTTTCAGCCCCCCGACCATCGTCTACGTTTCAGCCCCCCGACCATCGTCTACGTTTCAGCCCCCCGACCATCCTCTCAAGAAAACATCGGGCCGCTGCTGAATCTAGTTGATAATCCCTGACATAGATAAATCAACTATTAGGTAGACATTAAGAAGATAAATCAACTATTAGGTAGACATTAAGAAGATAAATCAACTATTAGGTAGACATTAAGAAGATAAATCAACTATTAGGTAGACATTAAGAAGATAAATCAACTATTATAAATCAACTATTAGGTAGACATTAAGAAGATAAATCAACTATTAGGTAGACATTAAGAAGATAAATCAACTATTAGGTAGACATTAAGAAGATAAATCAACTATTAGGTAGACATTAAGAAGACAAATCAACTATTAGGTAGACATTAAGAAGACAAATCAACTATTAGGTAGACATTAAGAAGATAAATCAACTGTTAGGTAGACATTAAGAAGGCATCTCAATACTCATCCCCGCTCTACCCACCTTTCAGATGGGCAACCACATCATGAAGGTGGTGCAGCAGATCGTCAACCAATCACGTGGCGGCGTCGGCGGCCACCAAATCATTGTGCGCAACGTCTCCATGGACGAGGGCACATCCATCTCCGACTGTGGCGACACCATCACCATAGCGACGCCTGAGAACCTGACCGCGCAGGTCGCCATGACCCTGGCCTCAGCCATCAGCGACGGAACCCTTCTGGCAGGAGGCGGCGCCCTGGAAACACCTGATGGCACGGTCACCATGGTAACGACATCGGGGGGCGAGGACATGGTCGAGGTGATGGAGCAGCAGCAGGAGGAGGAGTTTGTTATTACGTCATCGGAGGAGGTGGAGATCCAGACAGTCATTATATGATTTCTTAGTGTTATGAAGTGTCTTCTGAAAACTCAGGACTTTGCATGAGTTATGAGTACAGTGTGTTTTATAAGAACAGAATGTCTTATGAAGAGTTTCTTATGAGAACTCAGGACTTTGAATGAGAACATTGGTCTATGTTTGAGGAGTTCGCTTGTATTATGGACAGTTTGCATGAGGACTGTCATTGTATAAGGTTGAAAGATTTTGTTTGTATAAAGTTTGACATTTTATTTTACAGTATTACAGTCGATTTCTATTGGGTAAGGATTGCAATCAATTATTGGAAGGGTATTATGTCTTAAGTCACTGAAGTAAGGAGGACTGAAGTGTAAGTTTTACTTGTACAGAAGTGGAGCTGCCTTTATTTTAGTACACTGAACTGTAATGTCATTGGTTGTCAACACTGCGCAACCAATCACATGGTACGAACAGTAAGCTTATAGCGAGGTCACAGGAGCTCAAGTACTTACCTTTGCCTTGATAGTCTCAAAAGCCTTAGAATGTTCACTGTTTCTGTTACACTTAGACATTACACCAGGAGATGTCAACTTTATAAAATCCCCCCCCCCTTAATTAAAACAATTATACTACCTAATGACTCTGGAGTTGTTTACCTTGGACAGATTCATTATAAAATATTCTGTTATGCTTGACCATAGACTTAAAATGCTTTAGTGATTGTTCGTGAGAGTCTCTGGATTGTATTCATTAGGGCACACCATATTGCAACGGAAAAAACTAAATTAGCATTTCTTATTAGACAATGTCTACTCTTTGTTGCCTAGTGAATATGACTGTGATCTTTAGCTGTTGGACTGTGCTGCTGATGTGTTACACATCAGCCTTACAGCAGGACAACTAGGCCAACCAGTAAACGGACAGACGCCTCACTACTGCCAAATACTGTGATCTATTACTTGACTGGCTCAGTTTGCGTGGAATGAATAAATGCTACTTTCAGTACAACTTTGCATGTCATCTTTGAGAATTGAGTTTCTGCAGAAGACTAAAAGGAATTTATTTGTCCTGTGTATGTGAAAAATGTGCTTGTTATGGATGAATGCTTCCTGTGTACTGTATACCTGACTGAAAAGCAGGTTGAGAAGTGATCGGTTGATTCAGTTATTGATCGATTGATTGGGTCTGGTGTTTACAGTTGCCGTGGGCAACCCAGCAGCTCTCTGTGGGCCCCAGATGGAGGAGCGGGAGTGGATTCATCAGCCTGGCAGATTCAGGACAAAGCAGCCTTGCTGCTCACCTTGCCCGTGGTTGTTGTTGCCTTCTGTCTCTTCTCACTTTTCTTTTCTCATTCACTCTTTTTACTCCCATGCCTTTCGCTCGCATTCTCTCTCAAGGCTGTCAGAATGAAGACAAATCTTTTCACCCCTCTGGGTTTTTTGTACAGCTGCCCTTACTCTGAGATAGTCCTTTGATCTGTCATAGATGCAATGGGATCAGGCGACTTGATATGAATAAAACAATCCTGAAACAAAACGTATAATCATGTCTTTGGCTTTTTCCTTTTTTCAAAGTCTGAAATCCCCCATAGTCTTCTACTGTAAGATGAACAGGGCATTTTCACATGATGTAATGCCAATGGTGTGTTGATGTATATTTTTCTGCAATTGTGTTGCCTTTTAAGTATTTTGTACAAACAATTTTTGGTTGTGGAATTAGGACATTTAATTGTGTGTCCCCAATGGGGGATTTGTTGTCATGCCTGTGGCTAGCAAAGTAAATAAAGTAAATTATTAGACACCTAGTGAGGATGTCCCCATCTCTACTAAACAAAGCATTGATTCTGGCCCGTTGTATTGTACATACTGGCATGGTGATCCAGCCATTCATAACTAAACCTTAACTCTGCTGACGTTGTGTCCAATCAAAGACACCTACTCAAACATCACAATCACTTTGTTTCCCTGATTAGTTTCCGCATACTGTATGTTGTTGAACATGATCATCTCTAGAGATTCATTTGGCAGAGTTTCACATGAGCCATGATCACTGTTAGAACAGAGGACAATCCACAGCTGTAGTGCTGCTGCCTGCATCTCCCACTGGAAACACACTGATCACGAATCCATTGAGGTCAAGTCAGCCCCGGAGGGGTAAACACTTACCAATAGGAAATGGTTTCCTCAGGGCTCATACTGAGGGATACTGCCAAATTTCAAACTGACACCTCACCCCTACTCTTAGACACTAGATCTGAAAGGTTATATGTGTAAGCAATGTGATGGCTGGTCCACTTAACCTATTACAGTGCATGGTGGAGCTATCACCATATTGCTATCATTTCAGATCTACAAGATTACTATAACGGGTGATTTGAAATTGAACAGGTCTCTCACTTTCAGGTAGCCAGTTTGGAGGAGGTGCAAGCTTGACGTCAGTGTCTAACAGGGAACCAGGATTGCTCTCGTGCTGATCCTCAGCCAAGGTTCTGGAAGTTACCATCAGGTATAATAGACATTCACCAGCCTTGCTCCTTTTCCTCGCCTCAGGAATGTAAGGATGGTATGCTACCTGGAATGTGTTACCTTTAACCTGTTCCCTCAATCTCAAGTTTCCTACATGAACCTTGAGGAGCCATTGTGTGCCTACTGCCTATAGACTACAGTGCCTCAACACTGAGGTTGACACGATCTAATCAGTGAGAAGTGTCCCTGGCTGGCTCTCCTCACTGTTTCTGGGTCAGTCCTCAGTCCTTAGAGAGGGCCCCATCTGAAAGAACCAGAGCGAGAGAGGGTAGGAGGAGAGTGAATGAGAAAGAGAGAGAGGCAGAGGTATTTATAGAAAAATGGGGCTTCGCGCTACCTTTTCTCGCGAAATAATCATTAGAGGACAAAGTGTCCCAGTTTTTGTATGGGTGCTCTGCGATAGCAGCTAGCTAGGGCTGTGGGCCGGCAGATTTTACCTGCGATGGGGAGCCTGACTTACAGACCGTCTCCTCTCTCTCCCAGCCTCCTTCTCCTCTTTTGCCCCATATCTCTGGTTCTTTGATCCGTGAAAGGGAGACATCAGCATACTTGTACGCTGATGTGACCTCCTGAGAGGGTTTGGGTTGTAGGTCTTGGTGGGGGTGCTGGAGCTGGGTACAGGAGCCAGAGAGAGGGTAAGGGCGTAACTGGGCACCAGAGACGGGGACTTTGGGCTGTTGACTGGACGTGTCCTCGCAAACCTTGACATCTCAGTAGACACCACTAGTGTCAAGATGAGGCGCTTTCTGAGCCGCAAAGGCCGCTTCTCGCTGCGCCAGAGCAAGTCTGGACCTCGCGGTGCCTCCAAAGATTTCTGTAAGTCTTTACTTTAATTCCTTTTCATTATTCCTCTTATCTGCTTCATCCCTCTCTTCTGAAGAGAGGAGGAGAAGAGACAGAAGAGAACAAAAGGACAAAAGCTGTGTGTATCTAGGTCGCGGGCTTCAGAAGTATTTCAGATTTGGAGAAGAGAGAAGAAGGCCGTGGGAAATTTAATCTCGACGGTGGGGTTGCGTGTCCTGGTACATCGGAGAAAGAAATGTTTGATTTAACCAATGTACTTTCTCACAGGTCTAGATGTCCCAATTTATTTTGACACGTTACTTTAGACTTTGTTGTTTTATGACACAATACAAGGAGACTTACAAAGTGAAATATAGAACGACGTGTTCTCACTGTGTTCTGAACTTTTATTCAGATAATCCGGGGCGCGTACATTTTCATAACACCATCACTTTTTTATTTTCCCTGCAAAGTCAGTGTAGAACTATGTAATGATGCCACTGTTGACAGCTTTTCTCCATTGAATTGTCTCAAACTGATCTGACCATCCATTTCTTGTTCACTTTAAGAAATCCACATACAATAGGCTACCTTTACACATTGGTACTGAGTGAGAGAAAGAGTGTGCGTGAGTGTGTCTTCATGCACCCGTTTCTAAGAGAGAGAGATAGAGATACAGAGGGAGAAAGAGAGAGAGTGTGTGTGTGTGTGTGTGTGTGTGTCTTCATGCACCCGTTTCTAAAAGAGAGAGATAGAGATACAGAAAGAGAAAGAGACAGAGGGAGAAAGAGAGAGAGTGTGTGTGTGTGTCTTCATGCACCCGTTTCTAAAAGAGAGAGAAAGAGAGAGATACAGAAAGAGAAAGAGACAGAGGGAGAAAGAGAGAGAGTGTGTGTGTGTGTGTGTGTGTGTGTGTGTGTGTGTGTGTGTGTGTGTGTGTGTGTGTGTGTGTGTGTGTGTGTGTGTGTGTGTGTGTGTGTGTGTGTGTGTGTGTGTGTGTGTGTGTGTGTGTGTGTGTGTGTGTGTGTGTGTGTGTGTGTCTTCATGCACCCCTTCATAATGAGAGAAAGATTGCCACTTAAGTCATTGAATTTGCATAAACTGCCTGCTGTAGTCATGAAACCTATTAATCTTTTCATTAAACATTCATCCTCATAGGATCATCATATGGCCTATTAAATGAATAAGGCTGCGGCTGTAGACTCCAGTGTTAGGAGGTTAACAGTCTGGTACAGGACAGAGTGAGGAGAATGAATGGGTACATCTCAATAATCTAAAGACGTTTCCTCCCCTTGTATCCAGCTTTCCTTCAACTGCACTGATCTGAAACAACTTGACAAGATAAAGCAAGTAATTTTGATAGGCCTCGATCTGCCACTTTGCCTTCAGCTATCGCGTCTGTTCAGATCAGTGCAGATGAGTGAGAGGAGACGAGGACAGGAAGCCATTTTGTGGTGTTGAGTGGCACCCGCTGACTGCAGTATGAGAATGAGGCCAGTGACCAGGGGAGGGCCAGCAGTTCAGAACAGAAAGATATGACAGACATAGGCTGAGTCCCAACAGTCTAAAACAGCATCATTCTGTTCTGTCCTTCATGATCACTGGTCTTAAAGCAAGTTGATCTGTAAAAACAATATGGTGGAAACGTATTCAGTTTGACCTGTTCTTGACGGAGAGGACAGGTGGGCTCAAAACTATGTGGTGCTAATATTTGATCTCTCTAAACATTGACTATATTCACTCTTCAAAATAAAAGTATATTCGTTATTGATTGTGTTATTTCTCATTGATTGCTATTATATAATAAAGTCAAGTTTTTTCCAATAGTTGATGTTCCACTCTCGAACCCTCCAAGCGGGGCGTTATACTATGGAGGTATGATAGTGTCTGTTAAAAAGTGATACCATTGTGTTCGACCATTGTGGATGTCCCTTAAGAGCAGAAAAACCTTCTCAACCCATTTCATTCTTGTGACGCTTCAGTCTCTGGTTCTCTCGCCCATTCAGATGATGCTTTCCGTCAACAAATGGGCTGTCCTCCAATGAATAATCCAATGAATATCAGTAAGACTTTTAAACTAGTTTCAAGTCCCAGATCTGGGTTCAAATACTTTTAGCGTTTGGTTTAGCCTGCCTGGGGTTCCAGATGGGTGGGGTTTGTAGTTTTGCAACTATTCCATTGGTTCCATTGTGCCAGGCAAGCTCAATCAAGCCCAGATAAAGTATTTCAACCCAGGTCAGTCAAGTACAGCTACATTGTAGTAGTCTCTTCACTGCCACTTGTCTCCGCCTCTGAGACAAGCAGCTGTGAAAAGAGACTACAATGTAGTTAAAGGTAGACTCAGCGATACAAATGTACCATTAGCAGATCGGGACGACTTCCAAAACATCAAAGAGCGCGAAGCAAGAGGCAAATCTCCTCCGCAGTTGTTGTCACGCAGCTATCATGTTGCAGGAGAGTGACGCAAACTCTCGTGAACATGTGCAGATGCTCTGTGGTGTGCATGCTCACAAGTGCAGCCTCTTGCATGGCACTCACTCTCCAGTATCTTTGGTTCTTCACACAGCTGCTCATATCGCTGAGTCTCCATTTAAATGGTATCATACTGTGACATTGCATGACATTGTTATTAAAATAATCTACACTCTTATGCCCCAAATACATCAAGGTACCCTGGTTTTACCTGGCTCTGTCTTCAGTGTGTTCAGGTCATCCCAGGTTATCAGACCCTGCTTTGGATCCCTGGTCCAGAGGCAGGTCTGACCATGGTCTTACCTGGGTCTCCACCAGTGTATTTGGGGAAACCTGGATTCTCATTATAGTCCCTGAATTCCCGCCACGCCTCCTACTGGTGTAAAACAAATAAGGACCCAGGAGGTTTTACCATTCTATCACAGCAGGAGGCATGCATGTGACTGGATCTATAATCTGGTATATTTGGGGATAGTATTTGAGAAAAGCATGGACTCTAGACCCTGGTAATAGCAGTGTTTGTGTTAGAAGTATCCTGGTCCCAGATCTGTTTGTGCTCTTGTCAACTACATTGCTGTCATTGCCAAGTCAAACATGTTCCATAAGGAGTTGTCAAGACAGCAGAAACAGACTGGCACCCAGGCTATGTATAACAGGCTTAAGTAACCAACCCAATCCTGACTACTCTCCAGACCTGACCCTCCCGGCTACCAATCAGAACTGGCCGGAGGAGTTTGGGTTCACTCTGGGGGGCGCGGGCCCCAGCTACATCCTGTCTGTGATTGAGGGCAGCAGTGCCTACCTGGCGGGCCTGCAGCCTGGGGACCAGGTGGTGGACATCGAGGGCCAGGAGGTGTCCTCTCTCAGCACCCAGGCCCTGGTGGCCCTGGCACAGACTCTGAAGACTGTACCCCCCAGCATCGGAGTGGTGTCACGCATAGAACAGGTCTGGAACAGTTGGGAAATCATTTAGGCTTCAGTGATGCAGATAGTGGACATTTGACCTCGGTTTTTCACTAGAGACATTTTTTAAAGACAGATAGGAGTTGGTTGTGACAGTGTTGTTGCATGTTACTTAAGCCTCAGTGTGATCACTACTACTGATCTGGAACTGTGAGCTGGGTAACACATAAGTCTAGGGCAAAATGACATGTACTTTCAAAACAATCTCCATTACTTTCCATGCAGATACTTATCAAATAGACAGTTTATTGACTTCACATCTAATTTTAATCTGACTGTTGCTTCCCCTTCCTTAGATGGACATCAACCCAGGCCCTGACGGCCGTTTTGGCTTCACCATCGTGGGAGACTGCCCCCTCTTGGTGGATGACTGCCTGCCCAACTCCCCGGCGGGCCGCAGCGGCCTCCGGGCCGGCGACTACGTCATAGAGGTCAACGGGATCCCCGTCAAGCATCACGAAACGGCGGCGGCCATGATCAAGGTGGCACAGGGGCGCCCACTGCGTCTGGGTGTGCTCAGTATGAGACGGAGAATCAAGCGCCTCAGCCACAGTATGAGGGAGGTGTCACTGAGCGGGGATAGTGTCAGGCAGGACCGTGCACACAAGGCCCTGGAGTTTAACAAGAAGGTGTGTGGGTGGCAGGGGTGTGTGCCTGCATATTTGTCTTCTGTCTCTGTCTCTGCATCTGTCTCCATCTCTGTGTCTGTTTCCGTCTCCAACTCTGTCTCTGTCTGTGTCTCCGTCTGTGGAGGTCTCCACACTCACAAGCCCACAGAGGTCAACAGGAAGTTGTGTTTATCTTCTTCTTGCAGGTGGAGGAGGTGCTTGGTGATGAGCCAGATATAAAGGAACAGCTGTTTGGTGTTCTGAAGCAGTACGCAGCCGAGCGGAACGTGGAGAACTTAGCTGAAGCCCTCCCAGACATCTTAATCAATGAGGACCATCAGCAGCTGATTGACAGCGTCAGGTACCAATCAGCTGATTATAACACGCTGTCATGCCGCCTCTTTGTGGCATTGGGTCATGGTCGGGTCAGACAAGGGCCCGGTTTCCCGATAAGCTTACAAATATTTGAACAATGCATTGTTCCTAAAACGGCCAAAGTTGTCACATGCGTTTCCCAGAACACCACATAGAGAGCACGTTCACTAAGTGCGTCGTTAGAAAGAGAATGATTCCACAATACTGACGACGGATCAGCTCCTAGAGAGATATTGTCATCTATGGCTGCAAATATTGAGGCGATTTAGACTATTCTAATGCTTACCCTACAAAGGACAGTTCGAAATGTACAGCGGGGGGGGGGGGCTTGATCAACTCAAGGTGTCATTAAAAAAAAGTATATGGCAAATAGAAATCAAAACTGGATGGTGTTTAGAGTAGGTGTTGAGGGGAGCTGAAGGGTGGGACTAAAAATAACAAGATAACTAATCTAAAATATGCCCGTAAAGTGTATATAGATTCAAAACTTTTTGTGAAACATCACAGCACATTTGAAAAATATATGGCAAATAGAATATAATATATGGCAAATAGATCAAAATTGGATTCTGTTCAGAGATGGAGGGGTTGAGGGTAGCTGAAGGATGGGAGTAAAAACAAACAAAAGATAACTCATGTAAAATATACTGTGTCTGTAAAATGTATATAGTATGTACTATATGAGCTGGAAGTAGAAGCCTAAGTGTTGTCCATTAGTTTACTTAAATTAGGGGAGGGGTGGTAGGGTTAGGGGAAATAATAAAGGAAAATATATATATTTTTTTAAATATACCAGTCAAAAGTTTGGACACACCAACTCATTCAAAACTATGAAATAACACATATGGAATCATGTAGTAACCAATAAAGTGTTTAACAAATCAAAATCTATTTTAGATTTTAGATTCTTCAAAGTAGCCACCCTTTCCCTTGATGACAGCTTTGCATCCTTTTGGCATTCTCTCAACCAGCTTTACCTGGAATGCTTTTTTAACTGACGCAAGCAGTAAAATTAGATTTTAAAAACAGATTAAAAAACACCTTATGGAACAGTGGGGACTGTGAAGCAGCACAAACATTGGTACAGACACACGCACACACACACACACACATGCACACGCACACACACACACACACACACGCACACGCACACACACACACACACACACACGATAACATACACACTATACATACACATGGATTTAGTAATGTAGATATGTGGTGGAGTAGTGGCCTGAGGGCACACAGTGTGTTGTGAATGTATTGTAATGTTTTTAAAATTGTATAAATTGCCTTAATTTTTCTGGACCCCAGGAAGAGTTGCCAAAAGCAGCAGCTAATGGGGATCCATAATAAATACAAATAGCTGGTTGAGAGAATGCCAAGAGTGTGCAAAGCTGTCATGAAGGCAAAGGGGGGCTACTTTGAAAAATCTAAAATAGATTTTGATTTGTTAAACACTTTTTTGGTTGATATATGATTCCATATGTGTTATTTCATAGTTTTGATGTCTTCACTATTATTCTACAATGTAGAAAATAGTAAAAATAAAGAAAAACAGTTGAATGAGTTGGTGTGTCCAAACTTTTGACTGGTACTGTATATATTTAAGATAATATATATATAAAAAAATATATAAGGTGGATTGGAAATGATGCAGACAATTACATTGATAGAAGACACAGATATATATTAAAACTGATCCACCCCCTAAAAAAAAACAAATGCACGCACACACAATCTCTTTGAGAGTCATATAGTTCTCTGAGTCACATCCTGTCATAGTGACTAGCGACTCTTCTCCCTGATGGGGTTTTTATGGAGCTTCCAAGCATCACAAAGCACAAACACATTTGAGCACAACAGATTCAAACAAACGTCCTTATCACACCCACCCACCCATGGCAAAATATACAACAAAGACTAACAGTGACAGTATCATTGGTACACACTCATACACAGTGGTGGACAGATATTCAGTTACCAAGCTGATATAATCAGGACAGCATATTCATATTTTAGAGTGAGTGAACAGCCTTGGTGCCAGACCTGAGTTTGAAGATGCAGTTTGTGTTTGTATGTGTGTGATATGATTAGTGCTTTGATACTGGATATGTTTCATCAAGGTTGCTCACAGGGAAGGCTCAGACATGTGACATGCTATGATGTCCATATACATACTGTATATAATGTTTATGATCTATGGTCAAATCTTAGTTTCATCACATGGTGTAGTATTCCTAATTGCCCTCAGGGGGACTAATACCGTTGTATTGAATTGAATGGAACCTGATTGAGTTGCACATTTTTATTTGTATGTTTTCATACTATTGTGAGAACATATGGAGCAGTCCTGGAAAACTGAATCCTTTGAGCAATACGAAATTCATCTCGTCCATTTAGATCGGTTCAGTTCAGCTCACCTGGATGACTTACTGTGCATTGGATCAGAACAATGGATTTTACCCACGGGGGAGCTTTGAATGTTCATTGTAATTAATCATATTCAAGTGGTCTACCCTTTGTGTTTTACTGTTCTACTACACAGAAATGAGCTTGGGGAGAGTCGAATAGACCTTTAGTGTGTTTAATGGACCAGGACCAGTAAGTGTGCTGATATAGGATTAGTTTAGCCTTTTAGATCGTATTGAATATAATTATATGGACAGGGGGGACCTGATTCTAGATCAGAACTCCTACTCAGAGATGCTTTATAAATACAGGCCCTGGCTGAGGTATTAATCGATATGGTAGTCTTAAACAACAATCGCTCTGCATTGGAGGAACAAGAGCAATTTAATTGCGTAACAATCAATATTTCATAGAAAAACTGCTTTCCTCATACTTTTTCCTCAGAATGGTGGCAGGAACAGAATCAGTTATGTGGCGAAGCTCAATGACTTTGATCAGATGTCACCAGTGGGCTGTCTCGTGGTGAGGACTGTCTGTTTCAAATCCTCCTCAGGCTGGAGATGTCAGTTTCGTTTGCATGGTAACATCCCAAATGGTGCCCTGTTCCCTATAAGGTGCACTATTTTTGACCAGGCTCTTCTCTAAACTAGTGCACTATGTAGGTAAGAGGATGGCATTTAGGTACGCAGACCATTTATCCCTCCGGTACAGAGGAAAACTGTCAAAGTCCCCAGGGAATATCACGTTTCTTTCTTCTCAGCATTGATAGCGAAGTAGAAAATGAACACTTTTGTGTGCGCAGGCACTTTCTGTGTCTGAGAGACTTATACACACACACACATATTCTGCATCTCATTGTTGATTATGATCGTTTTTTCAGTCCCTTTATCCAGCTCTTAGCTTCTCTGCAGGCACTTTGCTGTTGGTGGTAGAGAGATGCACACACAAGTCACACTCACATCTGCTGCATCTGCACACTGCAGTGACAGGCTTTGGACACACACACACATGCGCACACACACATAGTTTCTTCCTCTGGTTTGGATTTATGAACCCTGCAGAAAGCGATGCTGCTGCTGATGACCTGCTTCAGGTGAGTACTGCCGCCTGGTGATCTGAGTGATTTCAGTACTGTGATTTGGGCAGGTGTTGTGAAATAGACAGTTATGCAGGTGTTGTGTACTCCATAAGATACAGTAAAGGGGCGGCAGGTAGCCTAGCGGTTAGAGCATTGGGCCAGTAACCGAAAGGTTGCTGGTTCGAAAACCTGAGCCGACAAGGTGAATAATCTGTCTATGTGCCCTTGAGCAAGGCACTTTACACTAATTTGATCCAGGGGCGCTGTACTATTATTAGTGACCCTGTTAAACACATTTCACTGTATCTGTCTAGTGTATGTGACAATAAAACATATATTTATTTTTATAGTGTGGGAAGGAATTTGGTTTGTTTGACTAAGCCTTTGGCCAGTTTGATTAGTTTTGTGTTCCTCTCATCTTCCTGTACTTGATAATGCCCTGAGGCCAGTTGTGATGGTGAAATGTCATAGAGTTTGGAGTTTAGAAGATTGCTGCTATTTGTCAACAACTGTACTACTGATGGTTGGTAGACAGGACTGTTTTGTCAGAACGCAATGGTACTAATACTTAGTTGATAGCTACTGTAGGCTACCAACGGTGGGGGTTCTAGTTTACGTATTATCAATTGTCAAAATAAATGAATGTCCTGGCTTCTCAATGGGCGTTGTTTGTTGCTTTCTCCTTCTTATAAATTGTGTGCAGTGACGATGAGTTTCTCTCACCATCAAGGAATATTCCTAGCTCGCTCTCCCCCCTCCAAAAACAGAAGGCTCATATTATTATTGCATAACCAGTGTTGAATGGAGACTGGAGAGAGTTTAGTCTGCTCCCTCCCTCAGTGGGAGGGGAGGTAAGAGGTAATGTAACATAATGTGACAGATGTGATAATGGGAGAAGATAATGTAATTTGGGTCTCATTTGTATCTGTCACAGCAAAATCTTACTCCCAAAGACTTCTCTCTTCTCTGCTCTCATCAGGGGCGTTTTGTAGGATTTGAAGACCTTTGGGGCTTAGCCCAAAGCCAGTAGGGGTGTCCGGAGGCATTCTCCCCCAGCCCAAAAAAAGAAAGGAATTTCAACAGCTAAATGCATTCATTTGGTGGACTTTGAGATGAACATTGAGAGATTAGAACATTGAGAGATTTGTATTTATTATGGATCCCCATTATGGATCCCCTGGACCCAAGGCAGCAGCTACTCTTCCTTGGGTCCAGCAACAGGTAACTTGCACCTTCCCACCTCCCACAGCAGACACTGCCAGTACTCAATTGCAAATCTACTGTCTCTACTCTGGAACACTCTCTACTCTCTTCTCTGGACCAAATACATCTACAATGTATTGCCAAAAACCTCCATACCACTCAACAACTTCAAACAGAATCTGGCCTGTCCAATGAGCCAAACTGATTAAAGAATCCCACAGTACCCAATCTCACTCACTCACTCATACACACACACACATGCATGCACGCACGCACGCTGTGCAGTAATTAGAATCCATAGAGCAACTTTAAGTGATACAGTCCACTGTGTGCTCACCCCTCCTCTGCCTCTCGTCTGCCCTCTTCTGTTGCTGTATCTTAGTATTTTATGTTCCTGTGTCTTGTCTACCCTCCTCTCTTTTCCTGTCCTGGTTTAAAAAATGTTTTAATAGTAATTTCAGTGGCTTTTTCACCTAACCTGCAAATTCTTTGTAACCATGTTTTATGTTTTCATTGTCAGTATTTCACCTGTTTTAATTTGTGCAAATAAATAATCTACAAGCAGCTTGAAGTGATACAGTCTACTGTGTGCTCAACCCACCTCTGTTCTCGCTCCATCTGCGCTCTTCTGTCACTTAACCTCTCTAGGGTACGTGAGACCGTAGCGTCCCACCACAACAGCCAGTGAAACTGCAGGGCGCCAAATTCAAAACAACAGAAATCCTATAATTAAAATTCCTCAAACATACATGTATTTTACACCATTTTAAAGATACACGTGTTGTAAATCCAGCCACAGTGTCCGATTTCAAAAAGGCTTTACAACGAAAGCAAACCAAACGATTATGTTAGGTGAGTGCCTATTCACAGAATAACACAGCCATTTTTCCAGCCAAAGAGAAGAGTCACAAAAAGCAGAAATAGAGATAAAATTAATCACTAACCTTTGATGATCTTCATCAGATGATACTCATAGGACTTCATGTTACACAATAAAGTTCATATTTATATCCAAAAATCTGAGTTTACATTGGCGCGTTACGTTCAGAAGTTCCAAAACATCCTTTGATTTTGCAGAGAGCCTTATCAATTTACAGGAATACTCATAATAAACATTGCTAAAAGATACAACTGTTATGCGTGGAATTTTAGATGCACTTCTAACCGCTGTGTCCTTAATGCAACCGCTGCCCCCTACCCCAAAGACGTTAAAGATGCTGAGCACTAATGCTAGCTTACTAGCATTAGCCAAACCTTATGCTGAGGGAGACTAGCTAATTAGCTACCATCAACCCTGCACAAACCTGTGTCTAACTCAGCTGCTGATGCTGAACTTTGACTTTCTGGCTGTTCTGCCCCCTCCACATCATTCACTGCTGCCTGCTCGTGCTCAACCTGCTTACTTCTTTTTGCCTCTCTTTCGAAAGAAGTTCCAAATATACATATTGACTCTGTCCTATGCTACAGACTCTGACTGAGTAACAGGCGTTTTGCTGAGTGGTGACATTGTCGTGACTTTACTTTCATTAATCTGATGACTGTTTTTTATTTAATCCACTAACTATGTTTAATTGTTACCCGAATAAATTCATAATTTAACGACTGACTCATTATGAATTTGGGGCACCACGGAAGAGGTTGTTTAAAGAGTTACCATATTCTGAATTAAACTCCATAGGGTATTACATCGATAAACAGTCATCTTATTAATCATTACCTCGTATCATATCATCATTCTGAACAGTCGTAACCTCATGCATCTGCAAAAAACCCAGCCTTACTCATGATTCAGTACTACACAAATTGGTTTCATTATTTATTTACTAGCTAACTAAATAATAACACAAAATAAACTTACACACAATACGGCTGTTACACAACGACATGGAGAAGGAGAGAGGAAAAGACACTTATCGTCAATACATTTTCAGAACTATTCTCACAGTAATCATATATTTTGCACATGAACCGCCACCCGTTTGGAATAAGAAATCATGAATGTATTTACGTATGGGTGCCTTTGTTCATCGTGTTGTCCTGAACAGAACTACAGAGTTCACTCTGTTCCATTCGCTCCTGAAGCTGCTTATTTGAAGATAAGAGCCAGCCATGCCGATGGTTCCAGTGGGGTGATGAGAGTAGCGTACTACGGTGATTTGACAAGAGTAGGAGGATGGTTTGAAGAGTTCGAGATATTTGACTCTGCTAATCAGCTGTACCAGTGATTGTCTGAGAGGGGAGTTTGTTTTCCTCTTCGTGTTGATAGTCAGGATTTGGACACGATGAACATGAGCTGCAGCTTGCCGTCTCTCTGGTCTAAAGGAAGGTGAGTTTATTTTTTCACCTCTTGTTGAGGTTCAAAGTTCCAACCATTTCAAACATGTAGCTACTGCCTCAATTTTCCTGGTCTAATGTTAATTTCTGTGGGCAATCCTTTTATGCACTCTCGTCAAAAGGGGATTGTTCCCTCAGTCTGACACGCTCTCCGACCTCACTCGGGGCATGGCTACTTACTTATGCACAGTTTATAGGAGATAGATTCTCTCATACCTCCGAACACACACATTCCTATCTTAACAAAAATACTTTCATATTTGTTCATATTAAATGCACAACGTTAAGGATGGAGACTTCATACTGTAGTGTAAATACTTTTCAAGTTACAGTATTTATTTTATACCAGTTTTAAGGAAAGTCTACTTCTACTTAAATTTACGACAGGGAGTGAGGTGTCAAAACCCCCACCAGCTTCCTCCTCCCCTCTTCTGTGGGTGAGAGAAGGTCTGGTTATTGTCAACCATTGCCAAGCTGATCTGACCCATTGTGATCCTCACAGTACAGTCATGACAACATTGACATCTAACTGGTGCTGTGGGGGGGGGGGGTCAAAGGACAAGAGCGATCCACTGCATTGAGAAATCTCGGCCAATCACTGCAGGCTCCGTGTCACTCTAGGTACTTTTTGCAGTGCCTGATACTGTCTAGCGCAGTATATTGTATTGTTTATTTTTGTAATTAAAATCTGCCAGTAAAACCTTTTTTACATGTTTTTATACTGCATGACGCAAGTGATGTGTAGTTATGGAAACTCATATCAGACTGAAATGAAACTAACATATTTTTACATTTTTGGGCTGGACCAAAAACATTAAGTGTTAGGGAATAATGACGCCACTGACTCTCACTGCCCATAATCCCCTTATTCCATTAGGTGTTTGTCAGAGAGCTGTGACCCAGTCTGTAATGGGCAGACACAGACCTGGGCAGACATAGACCTGGGCAGACACAGACCTGGGCAGACACAGACCAAGGCAGACACAGACCTGGGCAGACACAGACCTGGGCAGACACATACCAGGGCAGACACAGACCTGGGCAGACACAGACCTGGGCAGGCACAGACCTGGGCAGGCACAGACCTGGGCAGACACAGACCTGGGCAGACACAGACCTGGGCAGGCACAGACCTGGGCAGACACAGACCTGGGCAGACACAGACCTGGGAAGACACAGGCCTGGGCAGACACAGACCCGGGCAGACACAGACCTGGGTAGACACAGTCTTGTTCACTGTCTTGTCGTGATATAATCAGTACTTTTCCTGTGTTTGTGACTCTGTCTGCACTCTGTAAGATTTACTGGTTGTTGTTAACCAGACAGATGGAAGATAACATTGCATTTTTACCTTAAAAAGGGACAAGAAAATGTGATTGATTTTGTTTGGTTGACAACTAAAATGTGTGCTTGTCACACCCTGATCTGTTTCACCTGTCCTTGTTATTGTCTCCAACCCCTCCAGGTGTTGCTTGTTTTCAATATATTTTTTTAAATTGTTAACCCTTACCTCTCCTCTCCTCGGCTTTTGAACTCCTCCAGGGGGCCACCATTTTTTTCCAAGTTGGACCTTCGGAATGCCTACCACCTGGTTTGGATACGCGAAGGGGATGAGGGGAAGACAGCCTTCAACACAGCCAGCGGACATTATGAGTATCAGGTCATGCCGTTTGGACTTATCATCGCCCCTGCTGTCTTCCAGGCTCTGGTAAACGATGTGCTCCAGGACATGCTCAACTGTTTGTGTTCGTCTACCTTGAACGACGTCCTGTTTTTTCCCCGGTCTGCCCAAGAACATGTTCTTCACGTCAGGCAGGTCCTTCAGCGCCTCCTGGAGAACCAGCTGTTCGTGAAAGCCGGAAGTGTGTGTTCCACCGCTCTACAATCACTTTTCTGGGATATGTCATTGCTGAGGGTAATGTCCAGATGGATCCTGGAAAGGTGAAAGCAGTGGTGGATTGGCCTCAACCTACATCCAGGGTGCAGTTGCAACATTTCCTATGATTTGCAAACTTCTACCGCCGTTTCATTTGGGGTTACATTACCCTGGTGGCCCCCCTCTCGGCCCTCACTTCTCCCAAAGTACCGTTCAAATGGTCTCCTGCTGTCAACAAAGCCTTTGTGGACCTGAAGCATCGGTTCACAACAGCACCCATCCTCATCCATCTGGACCCGCCGCGTCAATTTGTGGTTGAGGTGGATGCATCTGATGTTGGAGTTGGGGCCATCCTGTCCCAGCAATCTGCCCAGGACCAAAAGCTTCATCCCTGTGCCTTCCTGTCCCATCGTCTCAATTCTGCAGAGAGGAACTACGACGTAGGCAACCGAGAACTCCTGGTGGTCAAGATGGCGTTGGAAGAGTGGAGGCACTGGCTGGAAGGAGCAGAACAGCCATTCTTGGACTGGACCGACCATAAAAATCGGGAATATCTCTGCACAGCCAAGCGCCTTAACTTTAGGCAGACCCGGTGGGCTCTGTTGTTTACCAGATTCAACTTCACCCCTTCGGTGGCCAGACAGCATATACGGTGAGATGCCTCCTGAGGGTTCGACCATGGGGTAGGGGTTTCCAGTACCAGGTTGATTGGGAGGGTTATGGCCCGGAGGAGAGGTGGTGGGTCCCTGCTAAAGACATTCTGGACCCGGCCCTCATCGCCGATTTTCACCGCCGACACCCCGGTCAGCCAGGTATGCACCCAGGCAGGCGCCGCTGGGGGGGGGAGGGGGGGGTACTATCACACTCTGATCTGTTTCACCTGTCCTTGTTATTGTCTCCAACCCCCAGGTGTCGCTTGTTTTCCCCAGTGTATTTATCCCTGTGTTTCCTGTCTCTCTGTGCCAGTGTATTTATCCCTGTGTTTCCTGTCTCTATGTACCAGTGTATTTATCCCTGTGTTTCCTGTCTCTCTGTGACAGTATATTTATCCCTGTGTTTCCTGTCTCTCTGTACCAGTGTATTTATCCCTGTGTTTCCTGTCTCTCTATGCCAGTTCTTCTTGTATGTTTCAAGTCAACCAGCGTTTTTTCCCGTACTCCTGCCTTTGCTATTCTCCTTTTTCTAGTCCTCCCGGTTTAGACCCTTTCCTGTTCTGGACTCTGTACCCGCCTGCCTGACCATTCTGCCTGCCTTTACCTCGAGCCTGTCTGCCACTCTGTACCTCCTGGACTCTGAACTGGTTTTGACATTTTGCCTGTCCACGATCATTCTCTTGCCCTTTTTGGATGATTAAATAACTTAAACTCCAACCATCTGCCTCCTGTGTCTGCATCTGGGTCTCGCCTTGTGTCATGATAGTGCTTTTGAACTGTACTTTGCACAGGTTTGAGTTCACATGGCATCGTACTACAGCATCCAGTTTGTTGTGAAACAGTTTTGCTCAGTTTTGAGGAGATTGAGGTCCTGATTGATATAAATGGTTGCTGATGAGGTTCAGTCTCTGGAATATAGTCTAAAACCCTGCAGCTCCTGCTGTTGCCATTTGGACTAATGTAGATTGTCCTGTGTTGCTTGCTGTACTTTATTGTTTTCATCCCTCTGACCTTTGCTGGGCAGTGATGGGCTAGATTTGACTAACATATGCATCTCCACTAGCCTCGTATGAACCCTTCTAATCTCTCAAGCTCACATTCGGTTTCGCTACACGGATACATATAGTATCTGTGTAACGAAACTGAATGTGAGATCGCAAGATCAGAATGGTTCGTACGAGGCTACATCTTCACTGCCTCCCTACATAGATTACCATGTGAGAACAGCAGCGTGTGCGTCACACCTCCACCACTGTCTCCGTCCCTCTCATCAATATTAACTCTCTGTTTATAATGGGTGGACCCAGATGATCTGTCACTGGGTGTTTTCACAGACTTTATTATCTCTCTCTCTCTCTTTCATTATCTTTCCTCTTCTCTCTTTGATTATCACTGCCTTGGTGTGCACTTGCCCTGTGGATTCAAAGGTGAAGTCACTGTCTTCTCCAGCTTCTTCTAAACTTGACCAGCTAGCTTGTGCCTCTGTCCCAGCCAATCTACCCATCTCTCCCCACGGATGTGTTCTATTTTTAAGCAGCCTACTTCCTTTAATAAATTCTCTCTTAAATTTCTGGCGCAGTCGCCAGCAGAACTTCTTAAACTGACGAACAACCCATGGGTTAGCAAGTGCTGGAACATTTTAATGTTCTGCAAAACATACTGTATAGTGATATGGGTGACAAGTGTCACCCATGTCAAACGATGCAGCTTTGGAGAAGAGCGTACAGTGCGGTATGTCCTGCAATGTTATGTGGTAGTTATTTGACATTATGTGGGCAAATAGTAAGTTGAAAGTAAGAAAATATTGGAGCATTGTTTATACGTCTCGTTAACTAGAGAGTTACAGAGACGTTTTATTGCTGCATGTCCTCTCTAATAGTGTGGGTAAAGTTGGTATAGTGTTTAAAGAGTCCCCTGTGAGTAGGTTTTCTGGGGGAGATTCCACCGCTGTGCTGTTGGCAACTGTTGTTGCAATTGATATGTGATTCTCTGCTTCATATAATAGACCTCAATCCTTCTCTATCCATTCCATTACGTAATTTGCTCATCAGTGGATCTTACAGTCTGTGCTGACCTGCCTCTGTAATTCAGAAGGGACTCGTCTCTCCTCTCTCCCTACTCACCCGTTCCTCCCTCCGTCCTCTGAGAGACTAGACGACTAAGTCTCTTCCATTCTCACTTTGGGTGACGCCTTGGTCACACATGAGCATTTTGGAATTGAGCGGTTGCCATGACCACCCCTGGGTGACCCAGTCGACAAGGAAAAGGGAGAGGAGGTGGAGAGGAGTGAAACAAAGAGAGGCGTATCATCTGACGCTGTCCTGAGGATGTTTTTGGAGGTTTTGAGATTTTTGAGAGAGAGAGCCACGCTTTTTATTCTTCTCTTACTTCATCTCTCTCTTTTTTGGGCGGCTGACTTCCTACCCTGCAGCAAGCTCACCTTCTTCCTCTTCTCCTGTCTTTCTCCCCGCTGTTTCTCCTTGAGAGTTATTTTCTTTATTTAAACCACATGAGGACTAATTACTCTTGTTAAGGACGAGGAGACGCCTACTTACCTTCTTGTTCAGAGCTCTTTCACAACTTCCTGGTACCCTGAAGAGGCATGGGGAGGGATAGGAGCATCTCCCGCCACTTTCGGTACAGTGCTCTGTGTGCTTTCCTCTTAGTTGTGCTCTTAGCTTGTTTAGCGCTGAGTTGACGAGTATTTGTTGATGTTGTTATTACTAAAGCTAGGACATGAGAGTTGCTGTGATTTCTCTGTTGTCCAAACGTTTTGCCTTATTGTGAAAATAGCATCAACTAAGAATGTGTGCACTTGGCTTACAATACTGTTTCTATTGCTTGAAGTCCATATTAAAGTTTGATATTATTCCGTTTGCAATTATTGAAACACTTGTATGTGTAATAGTTAAATCTCCCTGTACCTTATAATGTTGACTGTAGATTGACCTATTTTTCACTGTGTTATGCTAAAGGTATGCTAATGCTAAAGGTATTACAAGATACGGCACCCCATTACTTTGTGCATTTATAGTTGCTGTGTCTAAGCTCTCCTCTCTCTACCTTGGTAGGCTACAGTAACAGCCTACTACACATTGGCATGTGAATCGGATTTATCATCTCTCCTAACTGGGTCTCACAGGAGATAATTGACATTGTTCTTCCTTAATAAGTTTCCCACATTCTGGTTGTCATTTATCCCTGAGAGTGGCGCGTCCTTGATCCACTCCTCCTCCATCTTTAGTTATAGATAGACACGACCTGCTTTTAATTGAGGGCATAGCGAGGCCTTCATCACAGAGGCCTACATCCCTACTCAACATGGAAGAATCATTTAAGTTTCCTTTAACTTTGGTTCAGGGCAGAAAGGTCTGATGCTGTGTTGTTTCACCTATCCAAAGGTTTCAGACCCTGTGCACAAGATGTTGGGTCTAGGTACGACAGTGCTAGAAAAAATTGGACCTGGGCCTATAGTGTGGATTGGATTTCGTTTTTTTCTAAGTTTCTCAATCTCCATTTTGTCTTGAGTGACCTCTCAATAAAAGCTGAAAGGCCTACATAGCCTAACCCTAGCCTTTTGAAATAGATGACATGACTAGCTGGAATTACAGCATGTAGGCCTAGCACTACGTGGCCTATAAAAATAACTTATTTCTCTCTCTCTCTATTTCTTCCTTTCTCTCTGCCTCTCTTTCTGTCTCTATGGTAGGCATAGTCTGTTTACTTGTTAAATTCAGGTGCATGGCTCTGAAGAGTTGTGGCAGGGATGCAGAAAGAGCTAAGTACTTTTGAGTTTTGTGCTATTCATAGGTTGTGGAAATAATTAGAATAAGAATAATTATATTGGGGAAATCAATGTGCTTATTACTGTGTTATGTAACCCAGAACTAAAATCTCACTTAATTTGGTCATATACTGTCCACAAGATCAGTAGTTTCTCTGTAGTGCTCAGCCTCTTTTTTTAAATTGTATTTTGTATCTTTTTTTGTTAACTATATATATACATACACATATGCATACATATACACATATATACATACACATACCTATATAGACATACATACTTACCAGTGGAAGTATACAAAACAGACAGATTATTTCACTTATAATTCACTGTATCACAATTCTAGTGGGTCAGAAGTTTACATACACTAAGTTGACTGTGACTTTAAACAGCTTGGAAAATTCCAGAAAATTATGTCATGGCTTTAGAAGCTTCTGATAGGTTAATTAATATAATTTGAGTCAATTGGAGGTGTATCTGTGGATGTATTTCAAGGCCTACCTTCAAACTCAGTGCCTCTTTGCTTGACATCATGGGAAAATCAAAAGAAATCAGCCAAGACCTCAGAAAAAAATTGTAGACCTCCACAAGTCTGGTTCATCCTCCGCCTGAAGGTACCACGTTCATCTGTACCAACAATAGTACGCAAGTATAAACACCATGGGACCATGCAGCCGTCATACCGCTCAGGAAGGAGATGCATTCTGTTTTCTAGAGATGAACGTACTTTGGTGCGAAAAGTGCAAATCAATCCCAGAACAACAGCAAAGGACCTTGTGAAGATTCTGGAGGAAACAGGTACAAAAGTATCTATATCCACAGTAAAATGAGTCCTATATCGACATAACCTGAAAGGCCACTCAGCAAGGAGCAGCCATAAAAAAGCCAGACTATGGTTTGCAACTGCACATGGGGACAAAGATTGTACTTTTTGGAGAATTGTCCTCTGGTCTGATGAAACAAAAATAGAACTGTTTGGCCATAATGACCATCGTTGAGTTTGGAGGAAAAAGGGGGAGGCTTGCAAGCCGAAGAACACTTTCCCAACCTGTGAAGCACGGGGTTGGCAGCATCATGTTGTGGGGGTGCTTTGCTGCAGGAGGGACTGGTGCACTTCACAAAATAGATGGAATCATGAAGAAGGAAAATGATGTGGATATATTGAAGCAACATCTTAAGGCATCAGTCAGGAAGTTAAAACTTGGTCGCAAATGGGTCTTCCAAATGTACAATGACCCCAAGCATACTTCCAAAGTTGTGGCAAAATGGCTTAAGGACAACAAAGTCAAGGTATTTGAGTGGCCATCACAAAGCCCTGACCTCAATCCCATAGAATATTTGTGGGCAGAACTGAAAAAGCGTGTGCGAGCAAGGAGGCCTACAAACCTGACTCAGTTACACCAGCTCTGTCAGGAGGAATGGGCCAAAATTCACCCAACTTATTGCGGGAAGCTTGTGGAAGGCTACCCAAAACGTTTGACCCAAGTTAAACAATTTAAAGGCAATGCTACCAAATACTAATTGAGTGCATGTAAACTTCTGACCCACTGGGAATGTGAGTAAAGAAATAAAAGCTGAAATATATCATTCTCTCTACTATTATTCTGACATTTCACATTCTTAACAAAAGGTGGCGATCCTAACTGACCTAAGAGAGGGAATTTTTACTAGGATTAAATGTCAGGAATTGTGAAAAACTGAGTTTAAATGTATTTGGCTAAGGTGTATGTAAACTTCTGACTTCAACTGTATATATATTTTTTAAATCCTGTTTCTTATTTTCCATAATTAGCTATTACTATTTGTGGTAATGTAGGAAATGTATGCAAAGGATTTTACCTCTCACCAGTCTTGCCATTACCAAAACTACATTATTGCAAGCAATTATTATATTAGCAAACAATTATTGTGAATCATCCTATATTGTCCCTAACATCTTTTACTCCTATGCAACAGTTGTGGGATACGCACATACACCCACACACTCATACACACTCAACCATTTCCCCCCACACAACCATAGGCTCACATTCTCAGCAGTTGCACCATTCCAGAGCCCAACTCAAGAAAGGTCCTGATTTACGGATGCATGTACAGTTGCAGCTGTATGAGAAGGCCTGCAAGACTGTGCAAAAAATAAATAAAAATATGGGCAGAAATGGAGAGATTTTATTAACCATTGTCACGTCCTAGATGATGGAGGTCAAATGTACACCTTTTCCCTTAAACACCCACAACACGGTCACCTGTATTGACCATATTCCCAAGAATCTCCATGCAGTCAGACTTTGATTTTGTGCCACCAGGGCCACAATAATATACCCCCTCTCTGAATGTCCGAGTGTGACCCCCTCCCCATGGGTTACTGCAGCTAGTGTTGCTAGCACTGCCACTGCCTGGGTGGGGGTACCCACCGGAATCCCCACCGGCTAGGTACAAGTTCGTCAAGTGCTCAGCCTCTTTTCATATTTCAGTTCTCCTGCTGCAGTGTCAGGTTGTTCCTCTGGGAGGCAGTAGAGAGTGGTCTGTACCTGTGTTGCTGGTGCAACCAGGGACTGATGACTCCATACTGTGGATAAATATGAAAATGTACAACAGCCTCAATTAAAAACCCCCAACCTGCCCATTGTTTTAATTTGATCGACTATGGAGAACACTACAAGTAGTGCCCATTTTTAGAAGAATGTTTAGCAATCCCACCCCTCATCCAGCCTTCTGTATTCTCCAGGGTGGAAGGTATGGAGGAGTATGACAGGGTCCGTTTTGGTGTTGATTGTGTTACATATTGTGTATCTAAATGTGTTGATACTTAAGGAGCAGTTTGGGGCACACAAACACACACACACACAAACATACAAACACACACACACACCTGTCCTCAACCAGCCGCACATCTCCCAGTCACAGAGTCTGCTATTATGTTAATACATTTCCAATGATCCTAATCAGGCTGCATTCCATGTTGGCTAAATGTTTGTTGTGCTCCACTATTGCTTTGCTCTTTAGGTGACTGGAGAGCTCTCCACAAAGGATAACATTCTGCTGTAGCGCCCTCGTCTGCCCCTTCGCTGGTTAATCACTCTGGGACACACACGCACGCACGCACGCAGGCGGCTGCATGGCAGGGTGTGCGTAGGAGGCAAGGTGGTGGGGTCAGGACTAGCTGGCTGGCTGTCTGGATGGATGGCTGCTGTCTGGGTGGCTGGGAAGCATGTAATTATAGTGTCTGTATTGTCTATCTGACTATTATAATCCACTAGTATAATGGTGTGATACAGTAGGTGCCAATTTCTCCTTCTATAATTGACCTGCTCTAATGCATATCAGACAGTGTCAACCCTATTGTCTCAGCAATCAAGAAAACGGAATACACGCTATTCTAAATACATGGGAAAGGGGGATACCTAAACACTTGTACAACTGAATGCATTCAACTGAAATGTGTGTATCCGCATTTAACCCAACCCCTCTGAATCAGAAAGGTGCGGGGGGCTGCCTTAATCAACATCCACGTCTTCGGTACCCTGGGAACAGTGGAATAACTGGCCCGACGCTCTAACCACCATGGCAGTTGATTATTTAAGGATAGTGTGTAAGTGGTCAAGGCATATCCCAAAATGTCTATTCCAGTGCCAAAAAGATAGTGTATGCTGCTCCCGTGCTTTATTCCTGCACCCACATTGGCAATGTTTGGACTACAACAGTTTTCCTCTTCTAAAACAAACTCACTATAGGTTTACAAAGGACTGGTCGTACTACATCTTTGCGTCTTCATTACTGTGTTGGAAGACCATATACTGTATAATTGACATATTATGTAAACTGTAATGTAACTTGGAAACAGACAAGTCTTTCCTCTGCTTGGTTGAATCACTCTATTCTCAACAGTGGGATTGTGCTATAGAGGGAACTTTATACAGTTGTGTTTGAAGTTTGACAGCTGTGTAGTTTTTCCTCTGTGAATGTATTGTAGCTCAATTTGATGGAAACAATCCAATACTTACGAGAGACAGAGACAGACAGAGACAGACAGAGAGAGACAGAGAGTGAGTGAGTGAGTGTGTGCGTGTGTGTGTGTGTGTGTGTGTGTGTGTGTGTGTGTGTGTGTGTGTGTGTGTGTGTGTGTGTGTGTGTGTGTGTGTGTGTGTGTGTGTGTGTGTGTGTGTGTGTGTGTGTGTGTGTGTGTGTGTGTGTGTGTGTGTGTGTGTGTGTGCGCATGTGAGAGAGGGAGAGAGGGTGCAAGAGAGAGAACAGGGATGGAGTGGGAAATAGCAAAATAGAGAGAATGATAGAGGGGGAGTTTTATCTCTAGAGGTGGTATACAGAGGGATTGTGTCTGCTCTCATTCCCGTACAGTAGCTGTGTGCTGCTGTCACTTCTTCAGGGCGTTCACACCTGGAGCTGCTAGTGAGAGAGACTCAGGGAAGCGACTACACTATCCTCATCTCCACCAACAGATAATCACTCAGTAGAGCTGCTGTTGACCTACCTCCTCTCTTCCCCTATCTGCTGTCTCACCTCGCTCAACTCTCTCCCAGGGAATTCTATGGATAGAGAGCTGCTGCTGATGATGATTTCACATCAGTTATGTGGATGCCAAGCTGCGTACAGAACTCATCTCATCTGATAGCCTAACTGTTTCTGTCTCCTTTATGCTGATTGGACTAAATGTGTTTGTAAAGAACATTATATGGGATTTATAAGCTTTTCACCATCAACTGAGATGCCTTTTCTCAACCTGGATGCTATCTGTGTTCTATCAAGGCTTGCTGTACTGGATGGTGTCTACTAGCTTCTGGAGGATTTGGATTGAAACCCTCTGTGTCTGTCTCTTGAGTCTGTGTTCACCACCCTGTTATAGTCTGTTGTGTTCTCCAAGGAGCACCTACTGAACCACCACAGGGTTCCTGGTTGGTAGCCTGTGGTGCCCCAAATATCTAGCTTTAGAGTGGACTGGACCCTAGGGGGAGGAGCCACTGACAGCTATCAGGATTCCAAAGAAAAGGAAGAACCACTCCTTCTCTCTCTCTCTCTCTCTCTCTCCTTCGCGCTCTCTCTCTCTCGCTCTCTCCTTCGCTCTCTCTCTCTCCTTCGCGCTCTCTCTCTCTCTCTCCTTCGCTCTCTCTCTCTCTCCTTCGCTCTTTCTCTCTCACTCTCTCTCTCTCTCTCCTTCGCTCTCTCTCTCTCCTTCGCACTCTCTCTCTCTCTCTCTCTCTCTCTCTCTCTCTCCTTCGCTCTCTCTCTATCTCTCTCTCTCTCTCCTTCGCGCTCTCTCTCTCTCTCTCTCTCTCCCCTTCTCTCTCTCTCTCTCTCTCTCTCTCTCTCTCTCTCCCTCTCTCTCCTCTGAAACAGTGCTCGTTCTTCTAAGTCTAGCAGCCTCGCTGTCTCTGACTGTAGGTAAGACCATTGCCAGTAACAGAATAGTGTTTCATGTTTTTATTCCATGTTTGCCAGAATCTTCATCCCCAAAAAGCACCGGGAGCGCTTCGATGACGTTGTGTCCCAGAGCCTGATGGGCCGGCTCAAAGGGCGGAGCTTCAGCGACCCCAGCCGCAACCGCCTGCGCCGAAGCCGCAGCGAGGACCACCCGGAGCGCCTGCTGGTGTCCACCCGGGCCAGCTCTGTCCCCCGAACGCATGCCGAGGAGGGCGTGATGCCCCCCATCCGTGGCCTCAGGAAGACCACCTCACTCACCGCAGGGCACGCTGGCAACGCTGCAGCCCTTCGCAGGTAAGAGTCTTTAGCCTGATTCACACTTCAGATCCGTACCGAACCATATTGCATGGTTCCAGAAACGATGGTGGATGCGTAACCAGGCCAGCGCAGTAACAGCTCGCCTTGGCTTGGTGTTGTCCAATAGTGTGAATTAGGCTCTAATTGGCCAGTCGGACAATGATAGTACAGAGTTTTAGTTGACCACCCTAGCCTTAGCCAATGATAGTACAGAGTTTTAGTTGACCACCCTAGCCATAGCCAATGATAGTACAGAGTTTTAGTTGACCACCCTAGCCATAGCCAATGATAGTACAGAGTTTTAGTTGACCACCCTAGCCATAGCCAATGATAGTACAGCGTTTTAGTTGACCACCCTAGCCATAGCCAATGATAGTACAGAGTTTTAGTTGACCACCCTAGCCATAGCCAATGATAGTACAGAGTTTTAGTTGACCACCCTAGCCTTAGCCAATAATAGTACAGCGTTTTAGTTGACCACCCTAGCCATAGCCAATGATAGTACAGAATCTTAGTTGACCACCCTAGCCATAGCCAATGATAGTACAGAGTTTTAGTTGACCACCCTAGCCATAGCCAATGACAGTACAGTTTTAGTTGACCACCCTAGCCTTAGCCAATGATAGTACAGCGTTTTAGTTGACCACCCTAGCCATAGCCAATGATAGTACAGAGTCATAGTTGCCCACCCTAGCCATAGCCAATGATAGTACAGAGTTTTAGTTGACCACCCTAGCCATAGCCAATGATAGTACAGAGTTTTAGTTGACCACCCTAGCCTTAGCCAATGATAGTACAGCGTTTTAGTTGATCACCCTAGCCATAGCCAATGATAGTACAGAGTTTTAGTTGACCACCCTAGCCATAGCCAATGATAGTACAGAATCTTAGTTGACCACCCTAGCCATAGCCAATGATAGTACAGAGTTTTAGTTGACCACCCTAGCCATAGCCAATGATAGTACAGAGTTTTAGTTGACCACCCTAGCCATAGCCAATGATAGTACAGAGTTTTAGTTGACCACCCTAGCCATAGCCAATGATAGTACAGAGTTTTAGTTGACCACCCTAGCCATAGCCAATGATAGTACAGAATCTTAGTTGACCACCCTAGCCATAGCCAATGATAGTACAGAGTTTTAGTTGACCACCCTAGCCATAGCCAATGACAGTACAGAGTTTTAGTTGACCACCCTAGCCATAGCCAATGACAGTACAGAGTTTTAGTTGACCACCCTAGCCATAGCCAATGACAGTACAGAGTTTTAGTTGACCACCCTAGCCATAGCCAATGACAGTACAGAGTTTTAGTTGACTATGATGATAAGCCCTCGCTGGCTGATGATTGATATGTTGGATCAGGTGTTATAGAAGGAATCAGTTAGTCATCTGGAGAAACGGCCCAGACAGAGTCTCTGTGTTATAATGTTGCAGCCTATGTACTGGTACTGTATGTTGATTCAATGTGTTTGAAGAAATACATCACATAAATGTTATTCTCAAGGCATGTCATTTCTAGCCATTAATGAAACTGCCCTGCTTCAGATAATTATCCTCTCCAGTCCAGTCAGTTACTTAATTAGCTGACATTTACAGCTAAATGTATCACTTTTGACAGGGATTACTATACTAGTATGGCATGTGTGTAGGAGTGTGTTCAAATAGACACATCACTGTCTATTTGAAGCCTTGCTTTGACTGTACCTGCCCTTACAGAAAAAAACACATTATTTCACAAGTAGATTTGTGTTATCACATGTTGCTTTACATGTTCTCACATGTCATCACATGAAAACGTGTTTTTGGAACACTTCACGTGTTCATTTGAAATTGATGTGCTTTTCCCCGTAAGGGTGCATACCTGAAAGTTCTAGGTAGTGTCACTCTTTAAGAATAGAAAGGGCCTTGATGCTGGCTTCCTGCTCTAACAGTACAACACTGAATATTAATAATGCTCTAGAGTAGACTATAAATACTTAGAGAGAGAAACAAACAGACTAAATAAATCATCCAAATAATTCCACGGAAGTGCAAAGAGGAAGTAAGGATGCCCATCTTTTTCTGTGGGCCTAACTTAGCCAAACAAGTAATGAAGCAACATTATCCCTCGGGGATGTATCTGTCTAGGTTTAAGTCTATGTTTAAGTGAATGCAGGGTGGGCTGTTCACTCTGGCTGTGGATATAAAGTAACTAGTGTACAAGACTCTGAATGTGTACCAAATGGTACCCTATTCCCTGTATAGTGGACTACTTTTGACTATAGCCATATGGACCCTGGTCAAAAGTAGTGCAATAAATAAGGAATAGGCTGCCATTTGGGACACAATCTCTGAAAGTGTTTCTCGTATATGAATCCAATCACTGAAGTGATATATGTATTTCAGTACAGCAGGTAGAGTCGTTGTAACCTCATTATTACTTTCCAGCTGCATGTTTTTATGTGTTTACACCTGAAATGGAGAGAGTTTACTGCAGACCCTCCATCTCTAATAGGTTTTAAATGAGACAATTCAACGCCATTTTTAGATGACATACTAATCCCAAGTATTACCCAGAGGAGTTTCTATGGTAACAAGCCATATATTAAGGCAGGGTGGGGGTGCAGGTTGGGGGACACAATGACACATGGCTACAGCTGTCCTTTTTCAATGACTTTCACATGTTCTGTTTCCATGTCATTTCACCAGTCTGTTCCCTAAAGCGTGAGCCACCTTACCAAGGGTTAGGGTTAGTGAACCACCTTACCAAGGGTTAGGGTTAGTGAACCACTTTACCAAGGGTTAGGGTTAGTGAACCACTTTACCAAGGGTTAGGGTTAGTGAACCACTATACCAAGGGTTAGGGTTAGTGAACCACCTTACCTAGGGTTAGTGAACCACTATACCAAGGGTTAGGGTTAGTGAACCACTATACCAAGGGTTAGGGTGAGTGAACCACTTTACCAAGGGTTAGGGTGAGTGAACCACTTTACCAAGGGTTAGGGTTAGTGAACCACTTTACCAAGGGTTAGGGTTAGTGAACCACTATACCAAGGGTTAGGGTGAGTGAACCACTATACCAAGGGTTAGGGTTA
The DNA here is from genome assembly GCF_016432855.1 of Salvelinus namaycush. Taxonomy (NCBI): domain Eukaryota; kingdom Metazoa; phylum Chordata; class Actinopteri; order Salmoniformes; family Salmonidae; genus Salvelinus; species Salvelinus namaycush. The sequence continues at coordinate 82,225,150 of NC_052309.1, forward strand.
GTGAACCACTATACCAAGGGTTAGGGTGAGTGAACCACTATACCAAGGGTTAGGGTTAGTGAACCACTATACCAAGGGTTAGGGTTAGTGAACCACTATACCAAGGGTTAGGGTGAGTGAACCACTATACCAAGGGTTACGGTTAGTGAACCACTATACCAAGGGTTAGGGTTAGTGAACCACTATACCAAGAGTTAGAGTTA